>NC_040041.1:9379240-9642298 GCF_003713205.1 Coffea eugenioides
ACTGCAAGTTGCAAGAGCTGCACCATATCCTCCTCAACACTTTGATATCTTAGGAGTTCAAGATCGAAGACTTCAGCTGTCCATTCTTCTCGAACAACTGATTGCACCCATCTTGGGAGGTCAACGCCCTCCTCGTTCATTAGTGAATGAGTTGGAGCCTTACCGGTCAGAAGTTCCAATAGCAATACACCAAAACTATAGACATCTGCTTTCTGAGAGATTTTACGAGGATCTGTAACTTCCGGTGCCCGGTAGCCAGCAACACGATTAGGGGTAGGGTTGGGACTAACAAGCTGAGCAAGGCCAAAATCTGAAACACGAGCTTCATAGGTAGTGGTGAGGAGGATATTTGAAGACTTGATGTTGCCATGTGAAATTGATGGGCCCTGAGAATGGAGGTATGTGATCCCTCGGGCAGCTCCAAGAGCAATGGCGGCCCTTGTTTCCCAATTTAATGGTGTTCTACCAGCTCCTTTATTGCCTACAACAACGTTGGGCACAAGGAATAACAAGACATCAGACTGTGGAGGCATATCCAACAAAACAAACTACAAATGTTGAAAAGTATTTCTTGACCAAAAGATCGGTGACACAGATGTTTTCAGGAGGACAGAAGGTAAACAAGAGGAAAGAGGGCCCTTTGGTTTTGTGGGGGGCGGGGGACTCATGCCTGCAATACGTTTTTATTTTATTTTTCCATATTCATGTGTTCAAAGAAGTCTTGAACTTTGTAACATCACATAGGCAGAACTGTCGCCAAATGAATCATGGACAGATGCTTAATCCCAAGCAGCAAGTCTTAGAGATTGCTTACAAAATTACAGTAGGTGACCACTTACATGTAACTTAAACATTAATTCTGAGTTGATTACCATCAGGAAATGAAAAGCAAGCTGGTTGCCAAGTGAGAGTTCTAAAGCTATCTGTAGAGCAGCACAAAATTGATCAAATATTGCAGCAGGTGGCATCCATCCTCTGATAATTAGAATCAATTTCACAAACTAGTAGAAGAAATAATTAACCTTCCAGATAGCCATCCTAAAACCATTAATTATGATCTTATGTAAACAACAGGTATTATAACATCCATCCACGTGGAATCAACTCCTCGATCTGTTTTCAGGAAGTTAGTCGCCAAATTCTACTTAAGCCAAATTCTACTTCCATCTTCAATACCACATTTGGCATATAAGACAATAAAGATACAGCAACCCCAATATACCTAAAAGTAACAATCTAAAGAAAGGAATCATGAGAACAGAAGAAATATCCTGCTTGAGAAAGTCAAAAGGTTTCATGGAAAAAAAAAAAAAAAAAAGATCCCTACCACATTTTTACAAACAGAAGATGAATGAAAAAGATGGCAATGATTCATCGAAAATGGAAAAAGA
The DNA here is from genome assembly GCF_003713205.1 of Coffea eugenioides. Lineage (NCBI taxonomy): Eukaryota > Viridiplantae > Streptophyta > Magnoliopsida > Gentianales > Rubiaceae > Coffea > Coffea eugenioides. Next base: position 9,380,632 of record NC_040041.1, read on the forward strand.
TTACTAAACCACGCATATTCAACAACTGGACCATTGCCTAATCATTGAACTCAAACAATGCAAAAATTCAGGAAAGAAAAGTTAGTAAATCATTCCGAAAAAGGAATTGCAAATGAGTGCTTATTTACGCATGTTAAAAGTGCAGACAAGCTTCCCATTGGCAAGTAATATAAACAAAGAAGCTTCCTCATCCTGCTATAAGTATAAGCCGAGCAACGGCACGAAATTTACATGATTTCATCTTCCCTACTTACCTCGATCTTCTCCCTGAATTCTTCTCACTCGACAGACTCACATCCTCAAGCTCTCACAGCCACTGTAATCGCTGTCTCTACCGCTGCCTTATATGCCGGTCCCAATGTTCCGCTTCCCAAAACCTCCAGCAGATGCGCTTTTAATAAATCTCCAAATCAAATCCCCTCCCAACTTTCCAAAGAACAACCAGCTCTTCCCTCCAGCGCCACCCCTCTCCTTCTCTTCATTTTGGCACTCATCGCCCGGCGAATCACCTCCCACTCCCATCTTTCTCTACACGTCTCTCCTGGTTTTTCGGCGCGCCAATCTCAACGTCAGCTCTGCTTCGTCCGCACCATTCAACCTTGGAATTCGGAACCCAGACTTTTTCACGCCTCTTTCTACACAAAAACAACAGATCAAAACAATTAAGCACAGTCCAACCACACAACCGATCACAGAGTAAATCCCAGCAATTGCACCCCCTGATAAACCTTTCCCTTTCTTCTTAGTCAATGTCCTACCGCATTGATCACAAAGATCATTCAGCGGGCTGCCGCGCAAAGCGGATTCCCCTCAAATGCACTCTGGGATTCTTTCCGCAATGCCCTTTTGGTATAGGACGCAGTTAACTGATTGTTAGACACATTAACTGAAACTACACAGGTAAATTTCAAATCAGGAATTGGGCCTGAAAGATTATTTTTTTCCAGTAAAGAGTCGCCAAACGAGTCAAATTTCAAAAGAAAGTCGGAATAGGCACTGAAAGTTATTGTCAGCAAGAATTTAACCGAAACAAGATTAGCTAGAGAGGAGAGAGATCATGGGAATCGGCCCACTAAAGAAATTGTGCTGAAGATAAAGGTTCCGAAGATCAGATAATCTGCTGAGATCAGAAGGCAGAGGACCGGATAAAGAGTTGAAACGCATGCTTAGCGTTTGTAAATTGGTGAGATTGGAGACTGTGTTGGGCGGAACGGAGCCGGAGAGTCCCACAGCGGGGAGATGGAGCTCAATAACGGTGGAGTGGTTGGAGGAGCAAGTAACACCGGCCCACAAACAAATATTGGGTTCTGAGACATTCCATAAAGCTGAGCGACCGCCCAAGGCGGAGCGGAGGGCTAAAAGAGCTGCCCGATCGGAAGAAAGGTCGGAGAAAGTAGTCGCCGGGAGGAGAATCAAGAGAATGGCGGCGGTGATAACTCTGATGCAAGTAAATTTAGCAGCCATAATTGGAATGCGGGTAAAAGTTGACAACTTTAACGTTGTTGATGAGAAGTAGAAGTAGGAGTAAATGAGTAGTTCGGGAATTTTGAGGAGGACTAGAGGATGGGTTTCATGTTGCCTATGTTGTCGTTTTTTCCACCATCTTCTGCCTCTGTCTCTGTTGAAGAGAGAAGAGAGAAAAGATAAGAGAGAAGAGAGAGAAGGGTACAATGTAGTTCAAACAATGGTAGAAATACAACCATTCAGAGGAAAAGGAAAGTACAGTAAAGACAGGAAGGAAAGAGAGGGAAGAAAGAAGAAACGGAAGTTTCTGAATTGGGATTGGTTGCGTATTTTCTGTCTCAATTTTCTTAATTTTACCTTGCTTTTCTCCTTTTGATGGGTTACTCGTTTAGTAATTACTGGTATTTACTACTGTGATTCTGTTGTACAGTAACATTTCTTTCTTTTTTCATTTTTTTGGAATTCCCTTTCTTTTTTCTTTTTTTTTCATTGTGGGAGCAAGTGAAAATCCCAAGTAACTAAAATTTTGATTTGAGGTCAAGTTTTTAGAATTTAAAGGTTTATAAACGTCATTAGAGTTGTGATTTATTCACAAGCTAAGCAACTTCCTGGAAGCAATTTCAAATTTGTTTTCACTATTATCTTTTAGGTTTGGCTACCGTTAACTTAGGAAAGTGTTTAAATGGAGAGGACAATAAATATGAATTTGTGTCTTCACATAGCATTAGGAGTAACGGTAGTTGAGATATATTTTGGGTATTAAGTTTTTTAGAAAAGTAAAATTCATTAGGAAACATATATAAATGCAAATAAAGGTAATAATTATTAGTATATGTATACAGTATATATATGGTAGGTTGAGCATGATTTATGTGTATAAATAGGCAATTAGAAGACCCATTATTTCAAATTCTATTTAAAATAAAAGGAAAGTTCTTTGCGAGTTATAGAAATAAAAACATTTGAGATTCTAGTCCTTTATTATAGTATTATGGTATTAAGAAAAAGGAAGTATTTAAGGTGCACTTTAATGCCATATGATATAACATCTATGAGTGTAATAAGATTTTCTTTTGAAGCATATCTAAAACTTGCCTAATGTAATATGAGGAAATTCTCTACTTTCTATCTCTGATAGTTGGATAAACGTATCTTGATTAATGAGGAAGATTTCATATATTCAAGTCCAAAATTTTCCAATTTGAGTTTATCCACAAGCATTGGTTCAGAGTGCTAAAGTAATTACTCCGTTTGGATTAGCTGTTTAATCTTTTAAAAAATTGGATAGTAAATTATTTAAGATAATTTTGTGAAAAAAAAAACTATAGCACTTTTTTTATATGATGTATGTGAGATAAAAAGGTGATTAAAAAATGTGTTAATGATGCAAACAAATCAGTGTGTGTAAATAAGGTGGAAATAATGTGCAATCCTAAAATTAAATCAAGAAAGTGTCTAAAATCAAGGGATGCAAAATATGTGCACTTAAACAGTATAATTTGTGAGTTCAAAATTGGTTAATAGGGCTCACCTCGCCGGCAAAAGCATAAAATATATGCGATTCAACATATTTCACAGGGTTTAAGTTTAATTTAGTTCTTCAAGTCGATTCCATTTTTCAACTCAAGGCTTGTGGTAAACTTGGATTATGCTTTTTTCCCCCCTTCTGTTTAGTGTCATATTCCATAAATATATAAATGGCCAATGAGAATTGGTTGTTTCCTTGAAATCTGGAAAATTAATCTAAAAATTGTTCAGTAGATGGTTAAATATTGAAAATTATGGACAACTGGCCATGCTTGGATTGCTTGTTTCCGTCGGAAAATATTGTCGTTTTCCGTGATCACATTTCCCTATCACCTTTTTCCCTCACATATATCAAATCGCTACAGTAATTTTTTCATGAAAAATGACGGAAAATGCAATCCAAACACAACCATTTTCTTTATTTAAACTATTAGAAGGCCTACTATGATACAGCAAAGCAAGCCATTTTGTTGACTTGTTGAGCGATGGGGCTCTTAATGGCGATCCACCGTTTCTTTATTTCAAATTGCAAAATCCCCACTTCAATGTTGGATCTCATGTCGTTTTCAGACCCTAAAATCATTAAATTCCCCCAATTTATTTTAAGCTTGGTTGATTGCAACTGAAGCCACTGCCAGGTAAAATAACTATTCCACCTCAATTTAAAACTTTTCCTGTTTTTGAAATGGACAAATGATAAAGAGTGTACATGGCAATTTTCCAGACCGTCTACACTAAAGAACCGTTGGAATATATCTGCATATCCAAAATGTTAAATTATAGCGTTTTTTTTTTTTGATAAAACAGAAGTCAATATTATTAATAAATTAATTGAAAATCATCCAGCACAATTTTCTTTGTCACTAATGATAAAAAAATATATAGAACAGATCACATATATATTTGATCTGAAAAATTATTAGATTTAATAATGATATAAAATAAGAAAGATAACGCTATGAATCACAGATATATCTGAGTTGAAAAATTATTAGATTTAATGGAGTTAGAAAATATTAAGTATAACATTTGACAAAAGGTTCTGAAAATAATCAAAATCAAATAGGGCTTAAGATTTTATTACTACTTCATTTCAAATTGTCAATGCAACAAATCTTTATCCTATTCTTATATTTTTGCTGATTGAAACAAAAAAAAAAGACCTTTTTGTGCTTTTGTCTAGTGATGCATCCATGTCAAGGATTAAAACATCATAGTTAGTTGTAATTGGAAATACAGTAGTGTGTCATAACAAACAAATGAATATGTACCTTTTGAGAAATATCCAGATATCATCTGTCTTACAAACACATATCAATTTTCAACTGAACCATATGGATTTTTTTTTTCTTTTAAACTGTTCAAGAGATAGATATATATATATATATATATATATATATATATATATATATATGTAAATGTCAGAGAATAATCATCTCGTTGAAGTTTGGTTATTTTGAACAGTTGAAGTTAGAGTTTTTTATTTTTCCAAATTACAGTTACATGTTCCTTAAAAAAAATAACAATAAATAACTGGGTTAAGAATACATTAAATTGCAGAATTGTAACTGCCGATGCATCTGTGGGTTGGCAATATTAACTATGAATTGATAACATGACTTTATCTTTTTTTATTTTCTTATATTGATTAGTTAAGTATACATCTTTGCATAGTCCATTGCCATTATTTCTTCCGATCTTTAAATTCTTTAAGAGCGAAAAATGATAGAAAACAAATGAAGAGCAAGTTCTTCAATCCTTCTGCAGGTATTTTTAAAGCATGCAATTTCGAATTTTGCCCCGAGGATCCAAAATAATGAAAATACAGGCTTCTAAAACTCTTTATTATCTTTTTTTTAAAAAAAAAATTTCAGCCATGAATGGTGAGACTTAAGAAGCGAAGAGGGTAGAGAAATTTGAATCCAAAAACTCTAATTTTTAGGGTCTTAGCCTCAGCCGAAATAATAATGATAATAAACAACCTCATTTGCTAATGAAATTAGTTAACCCATTACCGTGTGTCTAACATACTTTTCTTTTGTACCCAAAAAAAAAAAAAAATCAATCTTTCTTGCAATTGGATGATATCCACATAAGTAAACCAAATTGTTGAAATAAATATCAATTGCTGATTGTTTTTTTTGATTTGGAATCACTTAAATTTCCACTGTCTTCACAAAATCACCGGTCCTCTGGAGTTTGGACAAAAATTGTTTAATACTTTTTGGGCATTTGTTAAATAAACAAAAAGATTAATAAATTCCAGCCACAGGATTGACAGGACCTTCAAACACAATTAAAAAGAAAAACAAAAAAAGGCCAAAGATATCTCTCTGACAACTGGTTTTAGTGAAGTCACCTCGGATTTGATTCGCAAGCTCAGTTTTCTTGTTATCTGGTTGGAAGGTTCGTCAAACTCAATATACAGCTGCAATTTCAGAAGACAACCCTAGTTGATTCCAAAGTAATCTTTTCTTTTTCGTTCCCAACTCCAACTTTTATTCTCTTGTTTCCTGCCTAATTATCAAAACTTAAAACGTCTTATTTTTGGTGCAAATGAACTGGGAAAACAGCCGGGCAATGTGGTATTTTTTTTTATTTTTATCACAATGATAATATTTGTATAATCTACTCTAATCTAATCTAAAGAGAAGGGGAACCGACGAGATTTTCCCGTCGAAAAAAGTTACAATTAAATGGCAAGGTGGTGGCAATGTGGTGGTTACAATTTACAAACTAAGCAAAGATAGCAGTGTTCCGCACGAATAAAAATAGCAACAAAAACTTAGAAAGTGAAAGCAAGCGGAAGTGATTAGACCGAAACCAGAGAATGGATAGTGATGTAATATTCTTACAATTGTGTGAGTCTTGGTGTCAGATGTTCCTAACAACATTCCTTTGTAACTTTCCAGAATAACATGACAATGCTGACTTTTGTTTATGTCGTTTTAGGGGGAAAAAGAGCAAATGCCACAATTTTAATATCTCCACGACATAACAAAAGAAAAATAAGGAGAGTTTACTAAGAAAAAAGTAAGCTTAGAGTTTCAATAGGTTTCTTGAATACTTCAACATGCAAAATTTTGCTCAATTTGCGTTATGCTAATTTGTTTTAGATGTTGAAAATCGAGAACCTAAAAACACGTGTACTTGTCAAAGTCAACAATTTGGTGACCAAGGTAAATGAATACTTTTTTACTTATTAAAAGTAAAAGGAAAACACAACTAATCAAGAAGCGATTTGCAATTTTGCATTGACGGTGCCTTCTACTCTGAAAGTTGACCATAATGACAAGCCAAACTTTATGTCTAAAATCATCCCTACACGTTGAGGTTCTTAGTAGTCGGAGACCAAAACCCTACTCAAATCAAACCTCTAACTCTAAGAGAAAAACAAAACTTTTCACATGGTGAGTTATTGAAACCATTATCATTGCAATGAAAATCTAACAATCATACAAATGAATGATGAACAAAAAGGTGCACAACTATTGCAAACTTTCGCATTTTTCTAGAACAAATTTGTCTCAATGTCTTGTAGTACTACTATTCATGTAGAACCACAAGAAGGGTCATGAAACTATTTAGCTTGACTTCTCTTCACCCCTAATTTTTCACATTTATCCCCTTCCATTCAATAAACCAAAAAATGCTTGCCTAAACCTAGACGGGTATTGTGGATCAGTTCTACTCAAGTATTTATTTAATATATTATTCTCATTTAATCTTTTTTTTTTTGCCATTAGTGTGATCTTGTATCCCCTACAAAGAGATGTGCAACACTACTGTAATTGTAGAAGGGAAAGGGAAGGGAGAAGAGAAAGGTAGTAAACCAATGCATAATTGGGGAGCTGAAACTGAGAGAGCGAAGACTCTTTCCAGCAATGGGCGGTAGGAGGATCAATTTGATAAGAACAAAAAGGAAGTTAACATTACAACGGCCTTTGAGAGCTGCGTCTCAAATATGCTCTTATAAAAAATCCCAACGTTTAACTTGATTGGTTAGGCAGCAAAACCAAAACGTCGGTTCAACTGCCTTTATTCTCTACGGGCGGCCCCATTTACAGTTCAAGAACACCGGCCCCGCCCCCGCTCCCTTCAATTATTCTCTTCTCCTACGTGACATTCTCTAATGCTAATCTCAAATATCTCCCCCCCCCCCCCTCCCTAATGTGGGACTTCGTTGTCATTGTCTCAAAATTGACACTTCAATATCTTGATTTTCTTTCAAAGATAAAATGGGCCAGTTTAAGATTTATGAGTTTCTATATGGCATTCTTAGCTCTCGCTCTTTGATTAGTATTATTATTATTATTATTAAGTACAGAAAGTAGGATTTAAGAAACGAGAACGGAGAAGATAATTTGAATCCAAATTCTTAAATTTAATCACGAGACTAAGACCTACTCGGCATTGTCGGCATTTGTTTATTAATTTAAAGTTATGTGCCTCAGTTTACGATGATGTTAGGCTAGGATGAATACAAAGGGTCACTTTTAGTTTGGTCAAAATCACTTCTTTTCGTGTATTTATATAACTAAACAAATTTAACCATAACAGTTTCAGAGTAAGAAAGTAAACTAGTAAATTTTGAGGTCTTGTCATTGTGTTCTTGTTGTGGTAAAGGTAATTTTGATGTTTACACACAACTTTTGATGGCGATGAAAATGAACTTATGCGACTACAATCTAGTCTAGATTAAAGATGAGAAGGCTAATTAATATACTGTTAAAAAAAATTAAAACACATATAATTATTACGACAAATCTCAAGAAACGCCTTGAGCAAAATTTCCCGATGTCAAGAAAATGTGCGAGGGTTGACAAGATCAAGGTATTCCAACCATCGTGTCTTCCAATTGATCCAAAGGCATATCTCTCGGCCCACCCGAGTGGAAAATAGTAAGACTTTATTCTGGGCAAGGCCCATAATGCTAATTGCAGTAGCCCATATTAGTTAGCATGTGACATTGTTGCCATTCTAGTTTCTAGTTTTTTTTTTTTTTCCCTTTGGGGTGAAGGGCAGGTTCAATCAAAGTAAGATCACGTAAAGCAAACTATACAATGCAATAACAATAAAATTAAGAAATAGTTAACAAAGAGGTACGCAAATACTGAATTATAGAATCTGAGGCATAACGAATTCAAGGGTTCAAAAGTTGACTTCCATATGATTTGATCACCAACGAATACTGAGATCATCTATTGCACTAAATTCGCCCAACAAGAATCCATTCCCATGCATAATTGGCAAATAAAACGGGTTCCAGAATTATCATTCTGCATAATCCCCGTTGATATCACCACATGTTGTCCGTTCACGTACACACCATGGCCGGAATTGTTGTCCCCTCAAAGGCTCTTGGTTCCACTTCCTTGGCATCTGCTGATTTTGTTGTGCATGATTATGATTGCCATTCTTTGCCCCTGCGACTGGAGGCAAAGATTCTTTACATGGAGTATCCATAACTTGAGACTGTGCGACAAACTTTTTGTTACATTTCTTGAAAGATAAGCAGTCCAAACTCAAGAAGATGCGCTCATAGAATATACTACCGACTTTTCCAAGCTGTTCTCGTTGATTATTGACCGTTTATATCCCCTTAAATCACGAATGTAGTGTGAATTTGATTGCTTGATAATCAATGAAAAGCGGCGTAATTATGAGGAAAGTAGGAGAATAGGCTTAATATGTTCCTTCGGTTACAAGTAATTACTGGGAAGAGCCAACATTGGAAAATGGGAAAGTAAAGACGCATGCATCGTAAGGAGCATATGAGTAGGCTATTTTGATCACCATGCATCAACGTAACTTTTTGTAAAATGATGCAGGACAAGATATCGAACTCCAACCACGCGATTGCAATGGCGGATGCTTTCGCGGATTTGAAATTAGCCTAGTCGTGTAGCCGAGCATTCAGATGTCGAAATTCATTTACTTGACTCTGGATGGCTCCAGAATCTTGCATCCGTCTAAAATTTTGCTCTAAAGTGGATGTTGTTCGAATGTAGCCAAAGATTAAATGTCAATTGAGTTGATGGAGCATTCGTTGGATATGAGGCCTTCTGAAATAAGTGCCAACTATTATATGTAATTTTGAGCTCTTTCAATTATAGTTTACATGTTTTAAAGAAGTCCAGATGATGGTACCCTTTGGGGGGTTCGTGCCCTTCTCTTCCACAACACCAACGACCTGCCCTAAAGGTAAACCCCCCCCCCCTCTCCCTCTCCTCTTTCTCCCTCCCTTCTTTTTCTCCTCTTCAGGCAAAAGAAACCATAATCAGCAACTGAAGAAGCATCAATCATGCAGTTCAAGTTACTAGATATCATGATGTAGTAGATCACCCATTCAAGTCCGATGGCTTGCGACTGGACAAAGAAAGCTGACTCCAGTAGGCATTCGAACAACAATATACACGTTCCTAACCAAATTGCTCTAACAGCATACTCATGAATCCTCTACCCATTAATCTTTCTGTAATCCCTAACTCAGACGTTCAGCCACTTTCCAATTTAACAAAAATAGCAGCAGAGGTACCTTCCGACACTCTTTACCTACATATTCTTTATTGCACATGCGCCCTAGGGCGGGAGGGAGATGACAAAGGGAACAACCAAAAAGTGGCAATAAGACGAACAAAAAGTTTGTGGAGTGAGCTATATGACCATCCATCAAGAAGGCTTGTAAAGTAACCATATCTTAAGAAACAAAGAAATGCTCAGCTCCAATTCAATAGTCATAGGAAAACCTTTTGTAGCACCTGAGATTATGGAACTGATGTAAACATTGCAAACAAATTCAACAATTCTAAAGCAAGGAATTAGCAAACACTATGCAAGACTCCCCAATTCAAATCCACATCAATGCAGCAAGTGTCCTGGATCAGTATGCATCTAAAAGGAAACCTCAAAAAATAGACGACAAACTCAAATTTCAATCAAAAAGCCAACACAGGCAGAAAATGTAGTGGATTGCAAAGGGGAAAGACATGAAAAGGAAACTAAAATGATTATTTGGAAATACTACATGACACACTCAGTGCAAGAGGCTCTTGCCATTGCACAATCTGGGAAGGGCTAGTTGTATCTGACAAAAGATTTGTAATTTTCTTGTAACCTTTTTCATCCGACAATGTACGTGTTTTCTCCAAAAAGTGATGTTAAACTAAAGTGAAAGGATTTATAACACTTCCAGTTTCAACTCATCCCACCGCAGAAACTGACCATGCCACTAAGCAAACTCATTTATAGAACTGCGTATGTAACGGCAACATAGTATCCGCCATAAGCTCAGAAGCTGGGTGATCAATTGCCAGTTCTCCTAATATCCCTCACAAAAAAGGAGAACTGCAGAAAATTCCCCAGCCCATATAAAATGAAATAACTTCATGAGCTTATATAAAAGAAAGAAGTAGGAAAAACTCTCTTGAACAAAATATCGAGCATCCTAGGCTGGGAGATTGCCATATAGACCACATCAGCTCTAGTTTTGGTACTCAGGAACACAATAGAACTGCTTCACAGAAAATATAAACTAAAATCGTAAGAGGCCTGCCGAGGCCAACTAGATATTTCTTCTTTGCTATCAGCATACACACACTTCGTGAGCTTCAGCAATCAAGTGCCCAACTAAGTTAAAATACTACTAGAACAGCAAATTAGCAAACAAATACACAGAAATGACAGCACTGTAGCAAAACGATTAAGATATGCGTTTCGCAAACAGCATTTTTACCATCATCGCATACAAAACCAACTAGCCCCACAATAGACACAGTTATAAGAAAAAGATGGATATAATCCGCCAATCCATAAATTCAATCTTAATAGCTCATATTTTCAATACGAAATTAACCATAAACAAGAGTCTAAATCATCACAAAAGCATCCAAAACCACTATTAACCAGAGATGAAATTCCCAAAAGGGATTCCTTATAATCGAGAACTAAGACAAACCGAGATATCAGATTGATCAATCTTGGGTCTTAAGCTACTAGCTCAGATTACCAAATTCGAAATTAACAGTAAACGAGGGTCAAAATCAACATCATAACATATAATATCACTAATCATAGATGAAATTCCCAAAAGGGCTTCCTTAAAAACGGAAACTAAAACCAACCCACAAATCAGAAATTGCCGCTCAATCCTGAGCCTTGATCTTCTCAATCCGCTTGTTCAACTGCTCGATACGAACAACCAGACCAGTGACGGAGTAAAGCAGCCAGTAGAAGATGAGAGCGGCGGCGATGAGGAGGGCATTACGCTGGGACTTCATGATGGACTTCTGGTGACGGAGATGCTCAGATGGGGTACAGGATTCAGCGGATTCACAAGTGGGTCGGGTCTCGTACTTCCAGTAGATGTCCATTAACAGGAACAGACAAAACGGGACGATTGAGAGAAAGGGTCGGAGGAGACTGCGGGTCACGGAGAGGAGACCCTTGCGAAGAGGGTCGAGACCGGGAACTGTGAGGAGTAGAAGCATGATTGCTTCAGCTCCAGCAGCGTAGCCTAGCACCACCCACTCTAATGCCATTTCCGGTATTTGGGTATTCGGGTAGGTTGATGCCGATTAGATCTCTGTGATTTTTCAGCAAGAGAAGAGAGTGGAAGGAGGCGTGGAAGTCGATGAGAGGACAAGTATTATTCGTAATATTTTGCGTGATGCGGTTAAATGATGATGTTTTTTGTTCTCCTTTTCCTCTTTTTCTTCGTTGCCAAGTTTTCAGTTTTTCTGTTCTTTTATCAAGTGTACAAGTACAACACAAAAAATAAAATTTTAGGAGCATATTTATCATAATTAATTGTCTCATAATTAATTATCATATTAAATCGATGGATTACAATTTTTTTTGCAAAAACTTTTGGAAATAACAATTGAAACGAGAATTTCTAAACTTGGCTTTTCAAAATATATTTTGGTCTACTTCTCTGGTCTAAAACGTCACACTCAAATTAAGTATTGGCACGTATTTTATGCAGTCGTGTGCAAATCTAATGGCTTGTTGAGTTAATGTAGCAACTGCGTGGATTTAATGGCTTGTTGAGTCATTGTGTCCTTTTTTAGGAGCAAAAATTACCTTTCGGCAGTGTCGACCACCCAGGCATCAAGGCAACCTTGCCTCCCATCAAAATCCCACATTTAAAGTGGTTTGGCTTCAAAAAATCCAGACGGGTGCACTACGCACCCGTCTGGTCCGGTGGTGATTCACCCGTTTGGTTCGATGGTGGTTCAGTCCCTTCCAAATTACTTCTGAACCTTTTTAGGTCCGCCCCCTCCCTCATGAGGATATATTATGTTATACAATAGCTGTCATTTCCGAAAAAAAAGGAGTAAATTTTTGGCTAAATTTATTTGCTATATTAACTCAACAAGCCATTAAATTCGCACACGACTGCATAAAATCTCTATGTACTACTCCCTCCGTCCCACTTTGATAGTCCTGTATTCCTTTTTCATCTGTCCCAAATTGTAGTCCACTTTCCAATTGAAAAATGTAGTTGTATTTTAATTTTTCTAAAATACCCTTATTCAATGTAATCAATTGTTACTATACACCTACCCCATTTTACTGAGAGTTGATTCTTTTTTTACCATCAATTCAAGTTCCCATAAAGTTGTACCATATTTAATGTGAGGATATTTTAGAAAAATAGCAATCTAAATTTACTTTTCCAACAAAGTTAACTAATTTTTCTTAAAACTGTGTAAAAAAAGAAACAGAACTATCAAAGTGGGACGGAGGGAGTACAACATTCGAAACTCTTGCACCACCATTCAATGTTGCACAGGATTCTTGAGTGTGATTGAACAACGTATAATTTGAAATAATTACTATAACACTTTTGATAATATATGATGATATAAGGATAAAAAAATGATTAAAATATATAAAATAAATTAAAAAATATGCTTATAATATAAATTAAATATTATTTGATAAAATTGAACCGAAACACGATAGATTTATTTGATTTTTCAAATCTCGGACCATTGCTTCCATTTTTGTCTTAGCTTGATTCGTTACTACTTGCAAGCTGCTTGATATTTGGCCCTTTTTCATCTAATAACTGCCTGATCTCGCTCCGAGTCCAACACAACCAATTTGCTTTGCTCGTATAAATTCAGGGCATTGATGATTAACTTAAAGAGAACTTCCATTTCAAACTCTAGCACTCAAAAACAGAATTTGGTATACAACACTTTGATCGAACATCATAGTCCCTTATTCCATGTTGGATTTCATTAGCATGCCCTTTAAACATGGATTAAAGTACACCGAGATTGTGCATCATATTTCTTCTACAGCTTGCTAGTGACATTAACATTCCTGACTTTAGAAGACTTAGGAGTTGTATCCTTTGGTACAACCACGGTAAGCACACCATTCTCCACACTTGCCCTGATCTGATCCGCCTTCACATCCTCCGGCAACTCAATCTCCCGGGAAAACCCAGCTGCCTTTCCTGTAATCCCTCCTCCTCTCTCGGCAACGTGCCACACCACATCTTTTTCCTTCCCCTGCCCACCACCCTCCTCTTTTGCTTCCGCCTTTATCACCAATACATTCCCTTCTTCCACTTGTACCTTTATCTCATCCTTGCTAAATCCTGTTCAAAACCGCGGTTTAAAGAAATTAGAACAAAATCAGTAATCAATTACAGAAGCCCAAACCAAGAAAAAAAAAAAAAAAAAAAAAAGAGGAAGCAAGCCATCGAAATTATTACTGGCCTGGAACGTTGATTTTGAAGATGTGGGCATCTGGGGATTCAATCCAGTCGAGGAGGGCTGAAGACCCTGGGGACGTGCGATAAATGGTGGGACTCCAGAAAAATCGCCTGAAGGGGTCACCAAATAGAGCCATTTATCTTAGCTTTATTGCTATCCTTTCGAGCTGTTTTTATGGGTAAGGAATTCAGTCCAAAAGGTGCAAAACAGAAACTTGCAATTTAAATTTAAAGAGGGTAGGTATAGGATTCTCTAGAGAGACTGGATTCTGGAGGCCTCTAGCATTATCCTGATGGGATGGGAATCATGGGATGTGGCACTTTGGAGAAGATGAGAGTTTCCCTCCATGTGGATTGCGCAATAACTCTGTGAGCTTCGTTTTAGATCCATTGACAATAATATCATGGATAACCCTTCCAACAACAAGCCCATTCTAATTCTTGATAGACTCTGGTGTCTGCTTCCTACTTTCTTTTGGGTTGCCTGAAAAACGTTCGATCTCGTTCAGCAATGGATTGTGTTGGATAGGTAATGGGGGACTGATTAGACTAAAGCATGAGCAAAGATTTTGTGTACTAATGGGTAGCCCAACTCTTAGAGCCCCATGTGTTGGTCCACTTAAAATTGCTAAGGTGCGAATTATTTAAATAATTCATGCGAAAAAATGCAAGCAATAGCCTCACATACAGAAAGAAAGAAAATTCCTACTTTGAGTGACGTACTATTAATAATAGAATAAATTTTATATACACTGATAGCACATACACTATCACCGTTGGATCCATGATAATATGTAAAAATTGAATTTCAAATTCAAATTTTGCGTAGTTATCATTCATCAAACGCTGATAGTGTATAAACTGTCAGTGTAAGAAATATTAATCTTTAATGAGTAAATCTTAGAGTTTAGTGCCAAAATAACTCTTCTTTTGAAACATATACACAAAGTAACCTAATTTTAAAATTTATTACCTTTATAATTCTTTTTTTTCCATATAGGTTGCATATGTGGTAGGATAGAGATAGAGGCACATTCTATCTCTCTTTCCCAACTAATATCTTCCTTGATTCTCTCTCTGAACCTTCCCACTTTTTTTTTCTTTATTATTTTGTGTCCTTTCGTTATTTTTCCTTGTCAAATGTAATTGTTAAAAGCCAATATTTATATTAACAACATCTAAGACTTAATTATCATTCCTGATATTGTATTTGTAGATGAAAATATTCTCCTCGAATTGATAATTTCAAAGTAAATGAAGATTATTCTCTTGTCTTTTCTATTGTGTAGTTTTTTGAACATTCCTATGGCCTTCAAAAAATTTTGAATACTAATTGCTTTAACAAATGATTTCTCACACCGTGTGTTTGATAAAATGTTTAAGAGGAAAACTACGTAACAACATAAATTCATGCTCAATATAAGCATATTCATTTGTGCCTCTCTATAACATAATCAAATAATCTCGTATACTTGAAGTATTTTTGCACATTTATTCAACATCAATTAATGGCTTGTGTTACTTTTGAGAAACTTTAGCATTATCTTAATTGCAATAGTTTGATTACTTTTTGTAAAAGTTCTTTTCAAGGAGTAGGAAGCATAACATAAAAAAATATGATAGCCTTGAAGTTTTTGTAACTTTTTCTTGTTATTGCTTATAATGTTCATTGCAATTTTTGTATTTTGCAAATTAATTTTTGAAAACTATATGCAATAAGTTTGATACATTTAAAAAAATTGCAGAGAGCAATAATAGCAAGGTCAATAATGGTAAAATTTATTTTAAATAATTATAAGGAAATTATCAAAATTATGCAATTTTCTTGTGCCTCTATAATAAAACAGTTTAAATTTTTAGTTTTTATTGGAAACTATAAACTAGATTAAAGCTTTCGTTTCTTGTTATCCTACATGGCAATCAGGGTAATTAGGTGATAACAATAACATCGATTTGGAAATAAAATTTGAAAGTGAATCACATTGGGAATATTTTTTAGAAAGAGTGTTATTTTGGCAAAAAACTCGTAACTCTTATATACAAGCACAAATTAAAAGATGAGCCACCTCCTGATTTTTGGGAGATTCCATGTTTGTATTTATCGGTTAGGCATTTCGTGTTTTTAAAATCATTTAGTGTAGGTGAGCTCAAACAAAAAATAAACAAAAAAAAAGGAACCAAGGAAATTTATTAAAAAGTAAAACATTGATCCGTGAATGAGTATTTTGCTAGGGATTGAGATCTCTGAAATTATTATTAGGAAAAGACTTTTTCTGCTTCCTCAATTTTGTAAAGCTTTTGTACCTTGCATGCCAATATATCATTACGTATGTTGTGAAAAACGTCCATGTACACATATATTTCCTTGTTCCAAAAAGAATATGGATCAATCATGTTCTGATGGGAAAGCTTCGTGCTTGAAATGTTGATCATTGCTCTCCTTCCTTACTCTCCCTTTTTGGTTAATGCTCTTTTTGGAAGAAATTTGATTGGTTTTTCTTCCTTTTGGATATCTTCTAAAGTAGCTGCATGGTCCTCCGGAAAGGCTAGTATGGACTATGGAGGGAAAGGTTACAGCTGTGTATTCCTTAGCTACAAAGGTAACTCATCAAGAATCAAAGCTAAAATATTGTCATTGTTGTTATTTATCAATCCATCTGAATTACTAGAATTTAATTGTTCAAATCCAACTTGTGAATGATTCAAAAGTCTCATCAAACGGATGATCAGTCATACATAGTGATACAACTTTTTTATTGAGGTTTTATTAATTTCTCCCAAACATAGACTACCCCTCTAGACAGGAACAGGAACAGCTTCAGCATGATCTCCAAGTAAGAGGATCAATAGAGGAAAGCAAGAAGAAAAGAAACAGTTACTAAACACACACACACTTATGCTTGAAGATGCTTAAACCCCTTAAAATTTTCTGTATATTGAAAGTTGACATGGGCATTTGAGCTTTACAGCAATAGGTCGCCATATTGGCTGGTGTCTCATTCCAGCATAAAGCCATGCAAAAAGTTATGTCCTTTTGATGAGATGATTGATGATGGTGAAGTCGGTTGTCTTCTACAGTTTCTAAAAGCTTTTACATGCATGAACGGTCTTGCTTTTTTCCATGAAAGTTTATGTTTTATCTCCCATTAATCAATTCTTGGTGTTTGTTTAAGTATTATCTGAAAAAAGCTTTGGATAATTAGTGAGAGAATATGCAGAATCATTCTTCTTTATATGAGACTGTAAAGTACCATAAAAAGAACAACTTTAGTCAAAAGTTTGCCTACATGTCATCCACTATATTTAAGCTCGACAAAGATAGTGCCAAATAATAGAACAAGGTTTCCATATTCTTTTGCCTAGGGGTCTAAACATATAATAATTTCACAAACAAAAAAAAAGTCTTTTGAGAATTTATTTTCCCTCATTGGCTGTTATTAGTAGCCTCATGCAAAAGCCAACCATGAGCAAATTTTAAAACCGAAAAACATGAGCAAATGTTTGTTTGCCAATTTTAGCATGACAGAACCATGAAAGTTTCATCTACATGTTCGGTAATATATAGTATGGTCCATGAAGTCCTATGTTTGCATAAGATTTTCGTTGTATGGACTTAAGCTTCAGAACTCAGATACGGAGGAAGGATATATATGTTGCATCCGCATGAAGTAATGATTCTGATGAAAATCTTGGCCAACGTGTACCCCAATCAAGAATATTTTGCCTCAGCTATAGCAGAAGATTTTCAGAAGTTTAGGCTCCTTTTAGCTTTTAAGCAGGGGATAACCCTGAAACTTACAGGATTTCGCTCTAAGTTCCAGGAAATGCCTAGACTTATTGTATCATAATGCTGCCCACAAAATCAACTAGCAAATTATCAAGTGATCAAGTCAGCTTTTGCAGTGTCCTTTTGTCTTTGGCCTTTGCTCCAAAGGTTCTTAAATAGTCACAGTACATCTACATCTTGATCTTATGCACCTTGCGCATGCTATTGATGATCTCTGTTTTCCGTGATTCTCTGTTTCTATATATACATGTATGTGTTGTTTGGCTATTTATGTCTACTAAGATAAAATTTGCAGGCAGTATTTTGTTCAAGGCTTCAAGGTGTTTGTAGCAATTGCCGTGGTGGTGGTGGTCTAGAATATATTGTATTAATTTCTCAAGGCACTGCAGGCAAGGTTTGAAGGACTCTCATTCAAACTGATCAGAAAATGGCATTATGCAATTCCTAAGTTAAATGAATGAACAAGAAACGCCAGGAAAAAAAAAATTGCTGTGACAATTGAACGATAAAAGGATGAAAAGCACCATGCAGACTATGCCATTTGCTCCTTTACAAAAGAATATGCCACTTTTTAACATTGGACGATACAACTTTGTTGAAGTGGAGAAAAGGGTGGAATCTTGGCATCCCTCTTTTAACCATCTTTAACTTGAATTTTGCTTTCAGAGTACACATATCCCTAGAATCTAGAGGCATCTTTTCCGTCTTGATTTCATCCACGATCTGTAACTCCTTTCGCATAGAAGCATAAAGCAAATCCCCAAACAGAAACGCAGGTGAAGGGCAACAGCAAAAGAAAAAGGGAAAAAGGGCTTTCAAAAAAATAAGTCGGGGAAGAAATATTCTTGAAATTCTTGGTTAATTCCAGGTTACTTTGGCAAGAGGGATCTATGGTTATTTATTTACCTGCAAAAAGGGAAAAGGAAAAGAGAATCAAAGTGAGTTATCAAATTATTGGATATCAAATGCTAGGAAAAATTAGACAAGTGATCAAGGTAAATCTAATTCGCAAAACTTACCATTTTCACCAAACGTCCTTCTCATGAAAGTTGCTAATATGATAATTAGAGCTACACCAGCTAATAGTCCAATAATAATTGCAAATGTCTTCTCAGAATCGCTGTGAGAAGATTCTGTAATATCAAATAAGAGAAGATTGTCCAAAAATTACTTGCAAGTTGCGTAATACCACTGCTGATAGACAGGTATGCACTTAGAAGACTTAGCTAGAAAGTGAAATTGTAATTGCAGAAAATCACAAAATTGCTAGTAAATTACTAACCATGACCAGATCTTGCTGCATAAGGATGATCTCCACTAGTAGAATATCTAGCATAACATTTCCCCAAAAACATATCACCAAAAACAGCTCCTCCACACTCAGTTTTCAACCGCTTGATTGCCTCTGATAAACAATCTTGACACTGTCCCATACTCAAATCCCCGACGCATTGCGCTACCCCTTGAATATCCTGAGCCCCACCAACTCTGTACAGCCCACCAGCCGAACCCAAGCTCCCCAAAACCGCATCACGACGGTTCATTGCATCAGTATCAAAACCATTGGACGGTCCACATTTCTTCATCACGACAGTCTTATCTTCTTGGCCAATAAAGCTACTGTTATCGTACTTGACGAAGCACCCTTGTAACTGTAGAGCTCCACCACAAGTCTGCGGACACAAGCCACTGAATTGACTCACTGCCCGAGTCACACATGTGGCACAATCAGGCATGGATAAATCGCCCCTGCATTGATACAGCCCGTAGACAACATCTTGTGGGCTCGAACCCGTGACGGAATATTTGTTGTAAGCTGCATAAGTGGCTGAGTTAACCAGGGAAGTGAGGAGTGAGTTTAGATTTGACTCGTAGGGCGAGTCTGGGGTGTATTTTATCTGAGAACAGCCACCGTAGATGAAAGAGTCTAAGGAGGAATGAGAAGGGATGATGAAGAGGGAAAAGAGACAAAGAAAGATGGGGAAGAGGGGGAGGAAACGACGGAGTTTTGTGGCTGTGGTGGCCATTTTGATGATAGGGAAACAAAGGTTTGGGAGGTTATGAGGTTTGCATGCAGTGCAAGAAGTGGCTCTGGTTATCCTTTTCGTAGTAAAACAACAAGTGCATGTGATGAAGACTTGTAGGTCTTTATATGCTTAGTGGTACAGTAAGGTTTGCTTAGGCTAATACTAAATTAGTAATATTTTGAATTAACCTTTGCATGAGTGCATATGAGTTTTTTGTTTATGAGATTTATATGTTAGTATTCCTTTCACTATTTCTAGGAACATTTTAGGATTGTTGAATTATAATTTGTTTTATTACAATTGTTATTGGGTCTGTTCTCAACTAATTCTAATTTTGTAAAATTGATTCTTCAAAATTAGATTTTTCAAGATAACTCATGTGTTTTCATTTATTGTTAAAAAATCCATTTTAATAAATGTATAGGCTTTTGTTAAAAAATTGATTTTGATAAAAGGATGACTATGGTACCATTATGTGCTACATAATTGAATTTCGTGCTAATTAAATGATTTTTATGTAATTAATTAATTTTATTATGAAGATTGAATGCTAGTGAGAAAATCAAGGGACACATAGATGAATCTGAAAATGAGACGAGCATATGAAGAAAATAGAAAGGTGAAAAAAGTTATCTAATTTTTAATTAATTTAGTAATTGTGTTATAATTTAATGGATAATTTTGTCTATATGAAAAAGTAAGCCAGAATTAGAATTTTAAAGTGTGTTAAAACCTGCTTTTGATCAGTTTTTTGGGCCCAAAAAATCTAAAATCAGTTTTTTTTTTAAAAAAATTCAATTAAAAAAATACAACATAATAGCTGGTTTTCAAAAATCGTAAGCTAAAATCAAGTTTTCAAAATCAGTTGAGAACAAACGCATTGTAAGTTTCGTATAATTTTATAAAAATGAAAATGTCTGTGCGGATGAAAACAAAACCAACCACTAGCTACCTAGCTCTTGAAATGTTAGTAAAAAAAAATGTTAGTCAACATGAAATCTTGTGTCTCGAGGTCAATTTGCTAAAAGTTCATCTAACTAATTGGGCTAATAGAGTGCATAAGCAAATTTGTGACGGAATTTTTAATTTATTGAAAGTTCAAAGCAAACTTGAACAATTAATATAGCTTATTGAATGATCCAATTAAAAAGCTTTTGTCTATACGTGTTCTTTTTTTTTTCTTCCTTTTTCTTTTTCATCTTCTTTCTTTTTTCCTTTAATGACAATAGCCAATAAACAGCCGAGGACGGTTAATACTTGTCCCACAAAAGAATCAAAAAGAAAAAAAAAAAAAAAAAAAAAAACCAATCAAGGAATATTTGTGGGAAAGGGGCCATAGATCCTATTGTTTCATCTCAAAGAATAAAGTTTAGGACATTATAGTAAAGTTATTGTGCGCAATTTAAGAGAGATTAGCCTTGACTATAACTGAAGTCATGATTTTCAGTAGCCAATCGAACAACCTTATTGATATGTAATTTCAGAGAGAAGAAAAAAAAGAGCAAAAAAAAAAAGAAAAATTATGTATATATATATATTTTTAAGAGATATATATATATTTGATCTAACGATAACAATATACACTATTCCTATGAAAAAGGAGAAATCCAACTGTGCTTGTATGAGGGTCGAAGGTAAACCTCCAAACCAGATATTACTACATTCTCCGGGAAATTATGTAGACATTCTTCCAGAAGTTCAACGTAGTAACTGGTTTTGAAAAGCGAACTTAAGACGTTAGCCTGGTTAACAGATCATGCACAGAGGAAGAGGGGAAGGGCTAGCAATGATTAACGTTGGTGGACCTAAAAATCAATTTTGGCTGCACTCAATTACAGAGGGGAGACAGGAGGAGATCTGTACTATTATTTGTCTCGCCTAATTTTTTACTACTCTAGAGGTTGTACTGACTACTGAGGGTTCATGCAAGAAAGTCTTTCTGCCCCATTCCTTCTACCAGATATAAATGGCAAAGCTTGGTGAAAGATTAGTTACAAGCAACCTTACCACACACCCCTACAGGTTAAAGACGGATCATTCCACATTTTGTGCTAATTAAAGCTGAAAATTGCAACATTCGAATTCATATAACTAACCATCCAAAAAAGCACTACATCTGAAAGAGTTCAGTAATACATGATAGATACTACTGATCTAAATATTGCTCGGCATTTCATCTTTATAGGGGTTGTAATTTCTTGAAGAAATGATGTATAATGTGATCATTCAGTTATGTAGCTCCGTTTTTCGGAGTGCGCAGAAGGAAATTTAGCCCAGCTTTCTGATGAGAAACAAGGAGAGAATGAGATGTAACAAAGAATGTCACAATCAGGAGTGTCGTTTATAGATTAATTGCAGTTCGTCTTTAAGTTCAACTTTTCTTGCTGTGAAGCTTTCTGGATTCAAGTATGGCCAGTAGAAGTGTAGAACTTCCGACCGAACCATTTGTCACTTTCCGGCCCCTTTCTGATTAGGATAAGGGTCCTCCACAACCCAACGTCAACGCGCTGCTGCCTATGTACAGTTGCAGCCTGCACCACTACATTTTCAGCATTCTCAACCACCAGCAGGGGGAGGGGGGGGGGTCATTTCCTGTGCAAATAATTTGTCGGACTAAGATATGTTTGTATGTGTAGAGATGAGATCATGAGACATCAAGGAAATATTGAAAATTCTCAAAATATTAAAGAAATAAAACATGAATTTGTAGAACTTCGAGGAGCAGTAACGCCTCCATGGATTCGTCTTTGTAAATACATCATATCACTAAAAGAGTGTTAAATGATAACAAACACACATAAATCTAATATCTTCTCTGTCAAGTTTTGCAAGTTTTGTGCATATATGACTTGAATCACTTAAATCCAATATCTTATCCGTTGAGTTTTCAAAGTTTTGTGCACGTATGATATTAATCTCTGTAATTTCTCACAGTGTGGAATAAAAAGTTACGAATCGATATGGTGGATGGGCCCATTCTTAAGGATACAGGGCCTACCCAGCGCCCATTCTCAAGCATCTCCAGCATGAAGTAGTTGAAAGCATGGAGTGGCCCATATTTTTGGTGTTTCAACGTCAAAAATGACAGAAGGGTTATTGTCACTTTACCCCCTTAATGTTCGGTGTCATTATCAATTTTCCTCTTAATGTTATCTTTTAGTCATTTTATCCCCAAGATTAACAGTCAAACTTAATGGAGTTTGTTAATTAAAGTGAAAAGACATATTTAGCCCTTAAAATTATTATCACTTTACCCCCATAAACTATAATCTCATTATCAATTTACCCCATATCGTTATTTTTTAGGCAATTTATCCCACCATTAAATCAATTTAACAAGTTAAAAAACTTTAGAAGAAAGTATCTCCTTTTTGTATAATAAAAATAATTAAAAATTTAAAGTGGCTCTTCTCCTTTTTAGTATCAAGAAAAAAGTCAAAGTGTTAATTTTTTTTTCTTGACAATTTTATTAATGTTGAAAAAATAGAAAGAAGGGGAGGGGAAGGAGGGGGGAGAGAGAGAAAGAGCTCTTTTAAAAAAAAATACAAATAAGAAAGAATTAAATACTTTTATATTTTAAAAGTATTTCACTTTTCTATTTATCACTAAATTCCAACTCTAATCCTGACAATCTTAAAGTAATACGATAATATTAGACTCTTTTTTATTTTCTTTCTTTGCAAAATCCAATTTTTTGTCTTCTTCTTTCCTATCACCCTTTCTTTTCCTAGTGTCAATAAGTGTGAAATTTTTTTTGAAAAAAATCCTTTTATTTTTATATTTTTGGATCTCTTAAAGTGAAAAAAAAGAAGAATAACTATTCCAACTTTTTTATTTTTAATTATATATAAAAATGGTAAATATATTTAAAAATTTTTGACCATACTAGTTAGATTAACGATGAGATAAAATGCTTAGACAATAATATTAGGAATTAAAGCGATTGTATCACTATAATTTCAAGGGATAAAGTAATAATAACAATGTAGTAACACTATAGAATAAAGGGGTATTTTTATCCAAAACTTTTTAACATGTTGAGTTAAATTACTTATAGCGGTAAAGTGACTAAAAGATAACGTTAGAGAGTAAACTGATAGTAATGACATAGTTTAAGAGGATAAAGTAATAATAACCCAATAACAGACTATTGTTAAGATTCCCAAACATACCATATTACTGGTAATCTAGGTTCAATTGCGGGCTGAGGCCATGGCATGTTCTTAAGTTAGGATCGGTGCCCATATTTTGTAGCTAAGGTTTTTTTTTCCCCTTCATAATGAATAATAATCTCAAAAAACTTTTCAAAGGCACACATTTTAAAATATCCAAAACATATTAAAAAAATTTCCCTGACAACCTCTTTCCAGCTCGGTGCTAGCACCAGCCACTTCTTTTTTTTTTATTATTCTTTCTCTCTCCTCTGCCCCTCCTCCTGCCCTTCCCTTCTCTCTCCCCGCCACCTCTCTCCCCGCTCTTGACTAGATTGCAGCTAGGGGAAGGAAAGGGGAAAAGAAAAAGCAAAAAAAAATAAAAAAATTCATGTTTGCTGCTGGTTCTTCTAGCATCGGAGGGAGAGGTAACAGAGGAGGAAGAAGAGAGGAGGGGGAGGGGGAAGGAGAAGAAGAAGAGAGCAAAGAAAAGAAAAAAAGAAAGAAAGAAAGAAAAAAGAGAAAAAGAAAAGAATCTTAAAAATTTTAAGTTACAATACAAATCAAATAGGTACTTTTCTCATTCACCTTCTTTTACCCCATCTTTTTTAGTTTTTACCCCTTTTTTTGCAAGTACTCTTGGCACTTTGGGTATAGAACAGCCATAGCTCAACTTCTATCCTATGATTCTTGATCTTCTTGTTATAGAACAAGGAAGGGAAGAAAGGGCAATGTGGGCAAGCGCCTTTCAGTAACTATGCTAAATAAATTATGATTGTGATAAAAGAAATGTTATTAGATCAATGCTACTTTTTTTTTTTGCCTACATCAACTTGTTTCACAAAGGATTGTGTGACGTTTTTTTAATATAAACATAAACAAATCAAAGCAACATTTAAATTACTTGATAATGATAAAATTGGAGACATTCTAGTTTGGTAAAAGTAGCATTATGCCACAAAATAAAACAATATAGTCAACAACAATAATATCTAACACATTTTTCTCCTTTTCTTTTCGCATAAATCCCATCTCTAATTGCAGAACCAGCTACGGAGATCCCAAGTCAAACCCTGCAAAATCTTGAATCTGCAAATTCACCAAAAGCACAACAAAAAAATCCTAAACCAAATAAATTAAAAACAACAAAACATACACCCCACTAAACAAAAATTAACCGCCGCTTGTCTCGATCGAACTAATCAGAAGCCCAGTACTTGCATACTATCTCAATTCAACACTTAAAAGAGAAAAAAAATCTTTTTTTGATGCCAACTTTTACCGATTGAAAGGGTAAATAAGTAAATCTCTACCATGACACGAGTACACCGGATGCTACGCTGACTTATTTTTACGGTGTCAGAGTTTACATACGAACCTAAATCGGCAAAAAATGTACTAATGGATCCTATGACTACTGACCATAGTCTCTTGCAGATGCCGATTCAGGCGCGTATGCAATCCTTGGCACCGAAAAAGAGTAAAACACACCAAAAAAAAAAAAAAAAAAGATTAAGCAGAGCACATATTCAAGAATTTCGCTAGTTCTAGTAAGTACTGTAGGCTAACCAATGTGTCAGAGAGGTTCCAGGCTTTGTTTATGGGTCAATGAGGGAGAAAACCGGCTTTTTATAACCATATGGGGTAATGTCGTAGAAAATCTTGGCCACAGGATTTGTAGAGTAACTTATTGCGATGGAGGCTAGGGTTAAATGCCGTGAGGGGTCCAAAAAAACCCTAATTCCGCTTAAAATGACTAATATAACCTCGTCCTGTTTTTTGTCTATTGAACCACCATTTTCACTCCGAGATATTTTGAAGCAGAACAAGGTAGGAAAAGACATCCTCAAAAAAGTTCCCTTGTTTCTTACTTATCCTTGTAGGAGTGTATTTCTTGAGTTTGGATCCAAAGACGTTCTTTTCTTTCTTTCTATAGGCAAATTGCGTAGTAGGCTTCTTAACTTCAAACTAACCAATTCTCATAATTTTTTTTACCCTTTCAAATCTTAGCATTTTATGTTGATGTGTATTTGTTTTGATGCCAATTTGGAGTACATAATGATTCATACAGGAAAAATTATCCAGAAAGAAAGAAAAACACATTTTTTTTAGGGTATATCCAGAAAGAATTTCAAAAAGGTCCTTACTATTGTTACAACCCTTAGCAAAGGACCAACGTTTAATCATTGTCAAGAATCAGCTTGTAGGTGCATCACAAATTTTGTTTTGTCGCTATTTCAGCAACCTTTAGTTCAGATGTCTTCTAGGCAAAGCTCCAATTCTATGAAAATGAAGCTAGAATTACAGATATAATTCTCATTTTCTGCAAATTGGAGTTGCTGATTAGATCAATCCTACTTGCTAGTTGCTAGGCCCTTTGCAAACAATTTTTTTGCTATTTACAAGTTGGATCTCCTCTCCTGGCTTGGGGAAGAAGAGGCCAACGGGGCCTCATCAGTTAACCATTTCACTAAATTCTCTAAGGCATCTTTCATCCACTTCTGCTTGCATTCTTTCCTAGCCTCTGCCACGCTCATCTGTCACAAATGACTTGAGAGGATAAGAAAGATATTCTGCAGTTGTCAATCACACACAAACAATAAAGAAATTTTAAATAATTAGCAGAACATACCCAAATTCTTTGGCGTTTGTCTTGCTCTGGCCAAAATTCTAGTTGCTCTCTGACTTGCATTGCAAACATGAAACTCTCCTTATTTTGGTTCTCAAAATTCCAGTGTCCCAGGAACTTCTGCAAAAATTTCCACAACCAAGTTCAGCAGCCATCCAATCATAGATGGATACAAAGAAATCAAATGCAAGAGCAAGATATCATGCATTGCTTTCCAACACAGATGTATTAGCGTCACAAACCACCAGGCGTTTCTGTGAAGACTTGGGAATCGATCTTAAAAGTTAAGCACGTACTATCATGGCATTTCAGCAGAATATCAGACACTACCGTTCGTTTCTTTAAAGAAAAATGCCCAAGATGTAATCACGTCTTATTTAACGTGCCTATTACTTCTGTGAGAAAAAATAACCGGATTAAAAACCGAAAGGGACTAACCTGAACATCGCCTACCACCCCAGCTTCCTCCACTGTCTCACGTTCTGCAGCCTCAAAAATGTCTTCATCTGTTTCCCAACCTCCCTGGCAAATCATAATTTATGAGTAAATTAAAGTTCCATGCTTGGAGTTCATAAACTTAGTAACTAACTGTATGATTAGACAAGATTTGTGACAAGTAGCAAGCTTTTATAGTCATTTACCTTTGGGAACAGCACTCCTTTGCCTTTTCTCTGTGCAGAAATGACAAGAACTTCCAGGGAATCCTCATCCACCAAAGTGGCCTTATTGGCAAGCTTTATTCTATAGGGAATGCATCTGCATTTCAACATATCCATCAGCATGCTACCCTAGCCACCGAATTAAAAATTTACACATCAAACTACCCTTTCGTCCCTAAAGAACAAGAAAATTGTGGATCTCATTTCCAGTTTTTCTCAATTCAGTGGTCAGTATACTAGAAGGAAAACACCAATTAGTTGATATGTAATTGAATCATAATGATCCTCCTTCTGTACGATTGATTGTAAATCAAGCATTTTAACAGCATATCTCCAAGACAAAAATTAACTAAACCATATTTCAGTCATATAGACATAGGTAATTACCAATTATATCATTCACATGATATTGCTAGAAGCACCCGAATACAAAATAAAAAGCTGCAATCATTCCCACCGCTGTTCTTTTTACTACTGGATGATACCCCAATATCTGGGCAATCTAGGATATTGCAAATCTTTTATCATCCTCAGCATTGTTGCTTATTTGCGTAGTCAACTCTCTGTGCTAGCCACAAAGCGAGATTGGCAGGGATTTAATGGGAAGCCAAACAGCATCGATACATATTATTACCAACTAAATTTAGTTAGCAACAATACTGAATTTCATATGGTTTTTAGTTGTACCAGGCCTTTCAGATATGAATGGAACTTTTTGCTGCTTTTCATAATTAAACGATCCATCAGAATTTGAACCAAGTAGCAAGTCAAGAAACAATTCTAGGAGCATAAAATTGGAATCAATCAATGAACAAGTCCTCCTCTTGTCATAGAATTCTTGCTCCAGCACTAAAATCAATTTAAATGTTTATATTTCTCCTCTCATTAGTATGTCTCTAATTGTTAGTGCATAGAAACTCATTCGGGCATTCAGTTGCGATTCAATGCCAGTCACTTTTCCGACTTCGTCCCATAACCTTTCATTCCAAGAAATTGTACCTAGGCTTTAAGGTCAAAAGTGATATCCACGCCTTACAATTCTTTCTTGGTCCAAAACAGTAGGCTACGAGCTGCAACCAAAAGCAAAAGCCAAAGCCAAAGCCTTCCATCTTCCCATGTTTCCCAACAACCAGGAACGGTCAGTTAATTACTATATATCACATACATTGAGTTATGAAGATTCTCTCCGACTTCTACGATTCTATCTAAACCAGATGAAATAAATTATTACAAACAAATAACAATGAGGTTGAGTTTTATCCCCAACTACTTTGACGTCATAAAATTAAGTAGGTGCAAGGCGTAATTTCCTTGCAATTACAAGGGGTCAACCCCTCTTCATTGTATACTTTCTACCCCAAGAAAAAGTAAACTACCAAAACAAAACAAAACTGAAAATGCAGTTGATGATGCAAGGACCCCCACCACCATGAACATTGAATTGTTCAAATTATTTTCGGTACAATAGTGCCAAATTCATCCAAGAATTGATTCAGTCAGATTCACAACGTGTCTCCCTTTATTGTACCATATTACGTGAAGTTTGAAGGTTCCAATATTGATTTCATCTCCCCATACCATTTGGGGAGCTAGACTAGTTGTCTAATTTTGCACGTTGGAGTGTTTTTTTTTTCTTTTCTTTTTGGTAAGTGGAAACTCTGTATTTTGGAGTTGATTTAATTTCAACAGCAAAAGCAACATCAGAGGGTGGGGATTAGATGCTGTGATTGGAATAGAATGGTAGAGGATCCAAACCCTTGAAACAAGAGGAAAATACGTAAAAGACCACCAAGTTTTCTCAAAAGTATTATTTTAACCATTTAATTAGATTCCATATCAATTTGGTTCCCTAAATTTCTTCAAAGTAATCATATCTACATCACGGTACAATAGAAAACTAGGAAAAAATGACTTTGGGCCAAAAGGAAAATGGGTAGTTTTGCCATTTGCAATTAATGACCATCATGAAAGGAACTATGCCTGTGAAAAAATAGAGCCCTCCAATCGATGTCACTGTCATGAATGCATATTAAATTACACTAACCAGTAACCACCTTGTCCATTTATGATCTTGTCCGTTGGTACATTCTTAGAAGTCGAGTAACATAATTCACAAAAACAATAATTTGGGTGCTACCCTGAAAACAAAATACTCCAGGGGCTAGAATGCAACTTTAAAAGCTTCAACAACCATTAACATTACACAAGCCCAAACCAGAAATCTACAACATTTAAGTAGTATGAAGAAATTTCTCAAATAGGAAAACGGAAAAAAGAAATACCCAAAGAAAACTGAAGATGGACCAACAGGATAAAGAAGTTCATTGTAGCATGCAAGTATGTTGGATGATCTCGAGAAAGAGAGAGAGAGAGAGAGAGATAGAGGGATGCTTGACAAACCCGACGACTTGGCGACAACCTCTTTCGTAACGCTGCAAATGTCTTCCTGTACGAGAAACCAAGGCAACCATGTTCTTCAGTTCCATGTTTCACTCACTGATCAGAAAAAATCGTTCACAGCAGATCTTTCATGGGACCAAATGAAATTCTACTACTATTAATGAAACCTTAAAATTGAGACACTTTTTTCGATTCTCGAATGAAAGGGTGTCCAAGGCCAGTTCTAGTATACAAGGAAAAAGTAGTATGGATTGCATCCGTGGCCTTCAAAAAATGAAAAAACTTCTTTAATATCCACAGAAACCGTTAAAGAGGAGAGTACTGATGAGAAGCCAACAAAGAAGTATTGAGGGAGTGTCTTATACGCAGAGGGAGACTTTGAGGGGTTTGGGTGGAGGGACTTAAATGCTTTGCAAATATTGCATATTGATGGAGACTGACTGATAAGTGCAACCCCACCCCAACTCCCAAGTCAATACGTGGCGGTGACGCGTCTTTTGTGCGGCCGTTTTTCTGTTTTTTTGTTCCATTTTCTTTCTGGTATTTATGGAGCAGATTACAATTTTGTAACTAACTTCTTCGTATAGTACATACCAAGGTAGTTTTACGAAGTAAAAGAAATGGAATTAACTAGGAAACCTCCTAGCACCATTGCATATCTCTTTTTTTTTCTTCAATTATTCGATCTATATGTGAACCTCAAAACTTTTAATCAAAGTACTTTATTTGTTTAAATCATTGATTTGGACATACTTTTGTTTGTGAGCTTTTGACGGAAAAATTATTCAAAACCTCCTCACATTTTGTCAAATAATTTTTTTTTGTTTTTCACTTTTAAAATAGTAACTTTACATCCCTTGCAAAAATCCATTTCCGACCATTTTTTACCTAAATCCATCACGTGATCTACACATGATTATTTTTTTATGAGTGAAAAAATTAGATCCCATTTGCACTTAATCAAATGGTCTGATTCATATTCATTTTTTACCATAAAAAGAAGTAGAATTTGATTCGAACCTTATTCCTTTTTTCCCAAAACAAAAAATTATTCAAAATGTCCCACACATTTTATCAAATAAATTTTTTTGTCCTTCACTTTTAAACTAGTAACTTTATGTCTCTTACAAAATTAAGTTGATAAATTCATTGTTTTTAAAAAAAAGTGATATTTGACCAAATATATAATCATTTTTGTCACTAAAAATTTGGAATTTGACCTTTTTGTGCAAACAAAAAAAAAAAAAGAATGGCTGCATGTAGCTAGGCCGCATAGTGATTTTAGTCTAAAAAGTAGTTGTAGAGACTTAGATTGAGCCCAAACATTGCTAATTCAAATTTATATTTTAAAAGTGATGGATGAAAAAATTTATTTGGTGAAATGTGAAAGACATTTTGAATGATTTTTCCTTTCTAAAAAGGTGGTATCTGATCCAATTCATATTCATTTTTTATACTAAAAAAAGTAGGATCCAACCTTTTTCTATGTAAAAATTAACTACATGTTAGTCCGTAGTGATTTTAGGCTAAAAAGTGGTCGAAAAGTTATATTGGAATCAAAATTTATCAAATTGAATTTGTAACATATGTAAAGTTAATATTTTAAAAGTGAAGGGCTAAAGAATTTATTTAGCGAAATGTGAATGACGAATTGAATGATTTTCCATTTCTAGAAAGAACTAGAAAGTTACTTTAGCGAAAATAATTAGTCATTGATACAAAATACCAAATCAACTGTATCTAATACTCCCTTCGTCCCACTTTGATAGTCCTGTATTCCTTTTTCATCTGTCCCAAATTATAGTCCACTTTCCAATTGAAGAATGTAGTTGTATTTTAATTTTCCTAAAATACCGGTCCCTTATTCAATGTAAGTAGTTGTTACTATAAATCTACCACATTTAATGAGAGTTGATTCTTTTTTTACCATCAATTTAAATTCCCATAAAGTTGTACCATATTTAATGTGAGGGTATTTTAGGAAAATAGCAATCTAAATTTACTTTTCCAACAAAGTTAACTACTTTTTCTTAAACTATGTGAAAAAAGAAACAAGACTATCAAAGTGGGACGGAGGGAGTACTTAGTAACTTTTTCACAGTTTTGGTGGGTTTCTAGCAGATTCCATGCATCCTTCCCGGATGGGCAACCATTAATTTGTGACCACGACATGAGTTTCTTTTCTGAGATTAGATAATGGTTTAGGCACAGCTTCTGCTAGTGTGCTTCGTTTTATTAAGGATGCTGATGAAGGTACTTATCATGCCTAATTGCAACGAATTTTTTTCCTGCAAGGAAAAGATAAGATAATGTGGACTTGCTGTACTTTTCATATCAACTGGCCATACAATTTGGTTGAACCATGAGTCCTCACACTATTTTTTTTTTTTTTTTTTTTTTGGCCACATTAGTGCGCGTTCTATTGTTGGACCTTTCATTCATTTTGAACAATGCAAGGTCATGTGAGTGCATGTTTGAAGAAAACGATGCTGTGTGATCTTCTGATAAAAATATGTTTTTTTTTTTTGGAACACGTTAGAACGATACAGATAGGTGATTTCAATACATGTCATTATGATTTAGTTACTTTCTTTTTTTTTTTTTTTTTTAGATTTAGTTACTTTCTGGTCACTGGGTCTACGAACACTAATTTTTTTTTTTTTTTTTTTGGTTTCACCTCTTTCAAGTAGATACATACAATGATCATAAAGACTTCCTCAAACAAGGACCAGTATTTATTAGGTGCATCACTCCGATTTTAGTTCATCTTTTATGATTGATTATATACACTGGATTAAAATATTCTAGCTGGGAATGACAGTGCACATTATGAATTCAATGAATTAAAGTGGTTATCTACTTTAGTAATCTGAGTCAACAATTTTCAATTCATTTCTCTACACGACCTGATCAACGTAAATATTAGTAGAAGTCAAGGATAACATGCAATATGTGTAGAACTTAAAGTTTAATATCAAATTGAGAGTAATTGTCATACATTCATACCCTCTAGTGTATATATATATATATATATATATATATATATATATGGTCGATGCAACAAAGGTTATTTTGAGTTAAAGGCCTTAATCAAGTTTTTTAATATTTCCGCTTAGGAATGCCCTCTAAAACTTGCTATTTGCTTGGTTTAATCAAAACTCTTCTACCAGCACTTGTAACAGTGACATAGTGGATAACTTGTTAATTGTGAAGGATGCACACGAATTAGAGGTTTCAAGGCCGAAAGTCTTGGCAAAAAACTTTTTAACAAATGATGTGCAACTAGCAAAAAATAGAGGCTTAGATAGTTTCCAATTTTATTGTAATTGAGGTTGAATTTGGTGTTTCGACAGAGTATTATCCTTTGAAAGAAAATTTTATTTTTCGTGAAAAGAAAAAATTTTCGGCCATACCATTCAAAGGATAAGCCTAACTTTTTTCAATTTTGATTTCTCTACAATTGCATTGGCTTCGCAACCTAATGTGATTTAGGGTGCATTTGATAAAACTGAAGTTTGAAAACTAAAATTTAAAGTTTGAATCCATTAAGTTATTAAATATTAAATCAAATACATTTGAGTGTATATCACATTTATTGATAAATGAATAGTTTATTACTTATTTTTTGGGAACAAGTTTGCCTAGAAAATTTAGTGTTACTTAATTAATTTAGATGTTCAATTTTTTGTTATCAAACGTGTCTGAATATATTAAGATCTGAATTCATTTAAATTTAAGTGTTGAATTGGGTTATCAAATAAGGCCTTAGATATGAGTTATCAAATTAGAAGACAAAATTTGCTTTTTTTTTTTGTCTAATTCAAAATAAACAACTTAAGTCGAGGGAACATAACCCGAGTTAAGTCACAAATCGGACTCTGCACAACTTTTTTTCAAATCGTTTCTAGTAGGAGAGGAATGACGTTCAAAAAGTAAGGAAGGAGAATGGAAATTTGAAGTACTCAAAATCTCTAATTCTTAGACGGCTCAACTTTAGTCACTAGACAATTTTTTTTTTTTTTTTTTTTTTGGTGGCAACCATATGCTACAATTGTCAAGACAGAAGCCTTTATTTATTTATTTACCTTTGTGGTAGGGAAATGCAAAAACCTTCTTGATTCCGTGTTTTGCTAGAAAGTTATAGGTCGGTGAAAAAATTCGACCGAAAAGGGCAAAAGAGAAATACGAGAGCGTTGAATGGGCAGCAGTAATGAGTGCGGCGGCCGACCGATGAAGACGGTTGGGATACGGCGGTCGTCGGTTACTGAAAATGGGCAATGGGAGGACCGAATCGGAGTACTGGTTGCCATTACATTATTTTAGGCGAGACTTCATTTAATACCCCTTTGCCTCCTAATTACGATGTCCGTCATATCTTACATCACTTTCATTTATTTTTCTCTGAAATAAACTTCAACCGACGACTTTCTAAAAGAAAAAATTTCAAGATACTCAAATTTCATTTCAAGATACTCAAATTTCTTTTCAAGAAAATTCTATAGTTCCTTTGGGGAACTCTCTCATCTCATTTTCAGTTACTGATGGTCACATCATTTAATAACGATTCTAGTTTATATTAT
This sequence comes from Coffea eugenioides, assembly GCF_003713205.1. NCBI lineage: Eukaryota > Viridiplantae > Streptophyta > Magnoliopsida > Gentianales > Rubiaceae > Coffea > Coffea eugenioides. The sequence goes on from NC_040041.1 coordinate 9,414,588, forward strand.
ATATATATATATATATATATATATATAAACACCATTAATTTATTAAATCTGCACTAATGACATAATTAATTACATCAATCATATACAAACACATCTGAAGAACAAATACTAAATACTGTACTATAGTTATGAAAAATCAGTGGAATATTACACTGCAAAATTCAAAAATACTCAAAAGATAGGACACTTGTAGTCCCAAAATCATCACTGCTTCCTTTCTCCCAAATATGCTAATGAATTGGTTTCGATCCAGATGTTAAGGTGAGATCTGATGAGATAGATCAAAAGAATTCCAAATTGAAAAAAAAAATGGATTTAATAGAAGAAATATAAAAACCACAAAACTCTTAGGGGAGGGGAGAAAGCTCTTACCAAGAATCCTGAGAAAAGGAAAAAAAAATTTCACTATAAATCCCTAGAAGATAAATTTTATTTTTTTTTTAAAAAGAAAGAAACTCTCAATAGCACCCCTTAAGAGAGACTTTATTATAAATACAAAAACTCTCACTAGAAACTCTTATTCAAGTGTGAAAACTCTTTTTTTGTTTTGTTTTTTGGAATTCAGATTGTGAAGGGTGGCGCAATTCGAGAACATGGGCTCGTTTCTTTCATACTAATTTTTTTTTCCTTTTTTACAATTTTAGCATGTTTATTTGACCTTAGCTTGTATCAATGGACCGGAGGATTAAATATTCCATAATCCCAATTACGTCCAAGTGCGGAGCATCGATTTTATTTTGAAGCATCAATAATACTTTAAGCAGCATTTGTAATTTTGTCGGTTGAATAAAATTTTAAAGCAAAAATTTGCAGACCGATGAAAAATACTGCCAATCAGGATACCTGTGCAATCTTTGTACCAAATAATTAACTTATAGTGTCACCCCAATGCATGAGATGAGAACTAGTATATGTTACGCCCATACTTCACGGAGGATAAATACAAATTAATCCATATATATATATATATATATATAGCAAATCTAGATGGATATCACACCATCTCAATCAGAAATTGAATTTCAAATTTTGTATATTTAATACGTATTTAAATTCATTAATACATACGTTATTAATGTAAAACAATTAATTTATTATACATAGGTGTGCTCAAAATATATTTGAAACACAGTAATGCATCTTTGAGGGGAAAAAAAATACATCATTGAGAATTTATCACCAATTTTGTCAAAAATAAAAATAAATAAACAAATATCACCACACCCTAACATGACATGACTCTGGCAATGATTTTGAGGGGAACAATCATCTGTTCGCTTGGGTAATCATTTGCATTTTAAAGTCACATAATATAATATTGTTACTGTACTTAATTTCGATACCTCAACCTAATAAACAATTGATTCGAAATTTGGAAGGACAATAAATCACATGCAAAATTTTCTAATATGGCTGCCAAATGAGCAAACTCCCATTCTTGGATACCATTGACTTCTTGGGGGCAAGCCCGGGAAACCCCTGGTTGGTTGCAGATTTCTCTACGGGAACTGCATTAACTTCTTTACAAGATGCCTATGATTTTAAAACACGTTCTCATCGAATTATTGACCGAGAGATAATTTGGTGGGCGATTCCCACGTAAGTGTAAATTATGATATATGGGTTTTAACATTGAAATGTTCAAACTCTATTCTTGCCCTCTGTTTTGCCTTCTCCCAAGAGGTAGAGCTGCTCCTGTCCATTTGTTTAAGAGGTGCATTTTGGATTGGAAAGGTGTAGAAGATAAGGATGAAGCTTGATATATATCCTTGATGACTAAAAACCTGATTACATCTTAGAGAGTAGACAGGACTTCAGCAGGAACTGCTAGAGATGTCATTCTTTTTGTCCCATCTTCAGGAAAATGACAAACACTTTAAAAACCCAAAAAAAGAAAAGAAAAGAAAAAAAACCTTTCCGACTTGGAAATGTTGTCCATTTCCTGTTTTGAGTTTTAACAGTCAGACAAGGAATCTTTACTTATCTACAAATGTTTTCTTTACAACCTGCTTTCAGCCGAAAAGTAGTTGTGTTTTTTGGTGCCGGCCGGTTGTAGAATGTAGAATATAGATGAACCTAGCAAAACTAGCTGCCATAGATATAGGCAAAATTGAAAACCTTTCAAGCTTCTTCTGGGAAATTTACCAAGCGCATGACGATGATCCATATGGCCTGCAATATTAAATTAACAATGTAAAAGGGCAACAAATTAAGGCTAGTAGTTGAGTATCATTGACCATACATCACTTGTATGCGTCTCAAGCCAAGTTTGAAACAAGCAGATAATTCCAGTTCATATTGGCTTGCCGGCCATTTAATTTTCTTCTACTAATTCTCGGTAATTTAATTCTAAGATGCTAAAATTGGAAAGGGTTGGTTTTTGCTTGATAGTCATGTACTATTTACTATTTACTGTGGCTTGCTATACTTCTGCAGCAGGCAATTTTCAGATGGACTATTTTGCTGAAAGCGTTCTTACTGTTTCACATTTTGATTCCTTTAAATGATGCGGGCGGATCCCAAGAATCTTTACCCTCTCAGTGCATACTTCAATCTAAACAATGTCCGCTAAACCATGTCCTACTCAGTTGAAAAGCAGCAAACCAAGGTACTCCTCAAGGCAAGAAACGTCGGCCCCATATCTGATCACGTGGCAACTTTACATGCATGGAGTCCAATTTTTGGCAGAAAATTTCTACAAATGAATTCTGATACTGCCCTTCAAAAGCACTGCTGCTTGTCTTTTTCTTTTCCTTTTAATTTTTGGTTTTTTTTTTTCCCGGAGAGGGGGGTTTGGTGTGGGGATTTTATCAATAGCTGATCATTGACGAAAATTTCTGGTAACTAATAAGGACGGACAGCTCAAGTTAAAAGAAGGATGTACAAAATGAGGCCATGTACTTAATTATGGACCCCTATTGATGCTGCTAGTCTTCCTTCACGGACCAATAAAAACCGAAACTTCCATAGAATCAACCCACAAGTTCACCACAGACATGTCGATTGACAAAGAAAGTGCAAAAATTTTCTGCTATGATCATGAGTCCAGAACGTATGTAGCACTCAACGAATACTTTGAATTGATCAACAATTTTAACTCTACCGGACTACCACCACGGCACCCTATGGTCTGAACCCAATTACAATCTCGCCCACAATTTGACAAAATACTTTGTACGACTCCAGCATGCAATAACTAAGCAAGAAAGTCTATGAAGTGCCCCATCCTTCCAGAACCCAGAAAGCACGTAAATGTCTATACAAGGAATCATGCACAGCCATGTGCTAATAACCAAGCGTTGGGAAGACTTCAAGTATTGGATGGATCGTGATCCACGCTTGGTCGGTTTTATGTAAACGAAGAAGAAAAAGAAAGATGGTAGTAATTAATGGCATAGATAAGATCACACTAATCAAACCCCATGTCGATAATAAATGTAAGTATATCTATGTTTGGGAAAGTTTGATTATTAATTGGCAGAGTTAATAATTGTTACTCTGTCGCATTCGAAGATGCATTAGGTGACATCAAATCGATACTGATTTCTCGCTGAAGCATTGGGAACTTTTTTGTCTTTATATATGTTGAAAATGAAGTTCCAACGATAGGGTTCTGTGGATTAAATTAGTGCACATTAGTCAAAATGATTGAATTCTTAAAATATATATATATTTATTTATACATACGTACATGTACATTTATATATAACACAGGTTTCATTAGGGGTAGTTAGTTGGTGACAACAACAGTAGTAGTAGGGTAGTTAGTTGGTGACAACAACAGTAGTAGTAGACTCAGAGAAATTTCGATGTGAATCAGACTGTGATGAGAATAATGATTAATTTGTGGCAAAGTAAAGACTTTTTGAGAGGATCATGAGACAAGAGAGAAGACCTGAACGTGCAACTCATATGTATGAAGATTATTCATTCCAAGTTTATGCAATCATGATATATGTGTTCGAGGGTAGGCAAGGATAGAGTAAGATTTGCGTTCCTTAAGCTGAGTTCCTACAAACCAATACTATGATTAGCTGTAGAGGGAAATGGTTATTGTCCAATTATGTAGGATCGGTTTCAGATTTGTGGTGGGGATCTTCTAGAGACAAATCAATTATTGTGAAATATAAAGATGATATGACTATCAAGGAAAATAGAGTGAGGAGTTGAAGACATATGGGGTCTCCATTCTAGAAACATATATGTACCTTGCCTGGTCATCCACGTTGCATCTTCATTACATATCAATCTTCATTTGTGGCCACCTGTAAAGTCCTCAAGAAAACACAAATCTTCTAAAAGATGAAGGAAGAAAAGGTCCAATTCAGCTAAAATCATAATCTGAAGTTGGGGAAAAGAACGTCTAGGCGTACACATTGTGGACTAAAACTGGATATAAGTTCAGCAGATATCAAAATTCATGGGACACAAGGACTTTTCTTTCCCCCCTGCTTGGGTTTAGGGGCGAGTTCATCCTGCAATTTAGTGGCGCAAAGGCAGGATTACCATGTTTTATTTGAGAGAATGAATAATCGAGCTAACATATTCATTTTTTTTTTTTTTTGAGTCACAACGGACAAGGAATAATAAACCACCCCGTGTTCAGCTGATTCTTATGCAGTTAAATTATTCAGACAGGAGTCGACAGGGTGGGCAAGGCGGTCTGGGTTAATTTCTACTATACATTTTCGAGATGGAATAGATGTGGTCTGAATTGAACTAGATATCCAAAGGCATCCATCCACATTTTATAATTGAGAGAAAAGCTTAAACTAAATTGAACGGGTCATCATACCCAAGTTCCTCGAAATTCATCTGGATCACACTTTGTCGTCCACAATCCGAGATTCATGAATGCTTTCGTCGGTGCAGCTGCGCAAGTGTAACAACATCAAAAGATGGCCTTCTATTAGTTGGATTGCTAGCTAATTCGTTCAAGTACCTTTGATCCAATCAGCAAATGCTGAGTCAGAGCTCCTGATGCTTACATTGAATGTTAGGTAAACTAAAGCAAATACATGCGCGTAAGAAAAAATACTCCTACGACTTAGGAAGTCATTAGTATGATCCCCTCAAAATATTTGTGCAGTATACGGGGTTTAGGTTGGTCCTCTCAGTCTCTCTGACACTCAAATGGGCCAATTAAAAGAAATCATCCCTTCTGTTCCTATTCAACAGCTAAGCCCAGCCCTGGATGGGTTCCGCTCTGAGCAAGAGATTGAAAGTTCAAGTCTCCCTTTTGAGATATTTATAGCTACACTTGTTGCCAGTGTCAGTCCGCAGCAAAAACATTCATGCATAGGTGTCATTAGGCTCCAGCGCATTTGATGCGAAATAACAACAGATAAATAAACAAGATAGGATCTCGCTAGTGTAGTTTAGTGCAGGAGAAAGACACGAATGAGCTTAGATTCTACTACTTTCAGAATCCCAAAAACAAACGATTGCAGAGTCTGATGTTGCACCATTACTTCCACGAAATCATCTTCCAGTTAAAAAGCATCAGAGTCATCTGCAGATGTCACCTCTGAACCTGAATCCTCTTGACTGTCATCATCCTCTGCCTCCTCCTCGTTAATGCTTGAAGTGTTGTTGGTTGTCATCCTGGTCATAGCAGCTGTCTTGCTGGCCCTCTGTGAGCGAGCTCTCATGTTGCTCGAATCTGCAGGAACGACAGAAGTTGGCGACAATTCACCATCGGAGGAAGATTCTTCTTCAGCTTTTGGTCGTCTCCGTGCACGGGCTGTTCTAATTGATCGAGGTGCTGGAGTGGGTGGAAGTTCCACTGACTCAACTTCATCGAGGTTCACTTCTAGCTCCAATCTCCCTGGAGTTGTTAAAGTTAATAAGATTGATAAGACTTCCATAGATTTCATAGATGTCCAAGAGAATACAGAAAAAAAAAAAAAATGGAAAACTAGCAGCCTGCTTATTATGCACCCTGACACCGTGGCCTCCCATTTCATAGCAATGAATTTGAACGAGTTATGTTCATATCGTAAAGTTAATCGACCCATCTATTCAAGACAATCAATGGGGGCATGGTAATTCTTTAGGTCGCAAGAAATGACGTCTAAAGAAGTGATACCATGATAATGGCTATGGAACATAGGGTCCCTAAAGGTTTCACAGGTGTTACCAGATGAGTTAAGCTACCTAGAGAAACCTTCGGATTTTCTCATATGTGATGTCCTATTTGTTCTGCCCAGTAAACATTGGACGAGAAGAACTCAAGTTTCATTCTACGAGCACAAGTTATCGTTCGTATACGAGTGGCAATACACAGATACTTTCCACATTCTTTCAAGCATGAAAAGAAATCTAACAATGTAATTTTCTGACAATAAAATTCAGATAAAAATGCATAGATCATAGAAGTGCGGAAAAGAAAGCAAAAGTAGAAAATGATTCAAGCATTTCTTTAGATCCAGTACACAAGTCATTATGAGATGAAACACAAAAAAGAAGTCGTGTTTCTGGAGATTAATTAACACATGAACTGCATCTGAACAGGAAGCATACAAGGATCAGAGACCTGGATTCCTATGTGCTAGGACTCAGCTAACAACCACTAGACTCGCTTGTAGTCACAAGGAAGAATAAAGTATCCAAAATGCATTTCTAGTCCACTGGAGAAGGAAAAATATCCCCCATGGGATGGGGCATTTGTAGTCACTCCCTAAACTGCTGTCTATTTTTCCAATTTGTCCTATGAACAGAAGCATGTTATAACTGATGAAGTTTTCTAAACTAGTCCGAATATTGCAGGATTTCACCTGCTAAACGCAGATTCCTTCATTAAATGGGAGAAAAGGATAAATTTATTACCGAATATGTGATTAGCCTGATCAGAAGATAATTGTTGATCAGGACTTCTATCTGCAGCCTTTAAGCGTGAAGCCATCTCTTTTAACTCTTTTAGAAGCTCCCTTTCGGCTACTACAGATTGGGCAATACAACTCAGAAGCTGCCGCATTAACTTTATTGGTCCTTGTTCTGACGATCGAAAGTGAAGCAAGACAAGTATTCTGCAAAGTGCTGACACGTATGATTTCTCAGCAGCTGTTTTATTTGAGGGGAAGCCCATAACCTTCAAAAAGACAAAAAAGAGAGTCGGCATTGAATGTCAATTAACTATAGCCCAATCCTCCATGCCATATGATTCCGAATGCAAGCTTTAGTTTGTCAAATCACTTAACCGAAAAAAACATCAGCTAAATAGAAATTAGGACTTCTATTGATGTTCATTCAAGTTAAAAATGAAAAGAGTAGCTGCATATCCAAATAAGTTTGAGATGGAAAATAATTACTTCTGCAGCTATGCGTATTGCAAGCCCTTCCTCTCCACTATCAAACTCGAGAAAGACATCTTTTGTGTCCTCGCTTCCATCTCCATCTTTAGGTACATTATCTTTCGTGTACAATGGAGCTTGCATCATCTGCACCATAAAGCGTGCTGCTTGGACAGCACGTTTGCGCATCATTGCCACCATTGCTGAACTTCTTTTAGCACTATCCATGATGCCCGGCCACAAGGAGCGCGTAACTGGGATGAAAGCCTTTGATAAGCATTTCTGCGCCCCAAAAAATGAGTATGTACCGCCTGCAGATCAGAGAATTGCAAAAACAAAACAAACCAACACTGCATTCATCTAATTTCTGAAATTACAACACATGCCTTATGGTTTGCAGACAGGGATGGATAATGATCAAAGAATACGGATAGGCACTGTTTCAATCTAGTCAAATGAAAGAATATCGATTGGTCAGCCATGGATATAAATAAAATAAGAATTATGCTAAGGGACAAAGGAATCCACCTCAGATGGTCTTTACTGTCACTAGAAAAAAAGAGGCCAATCAGCTTTCCTAATAATAAAGGGTGCGATGAAGCATCTGCATTTGGGTACTTCTCACTCAGAAGTAATATCTTTGCAAAACCTTCTGCCAGAACAGCTTGAACAAACTCAATCTCATCGCTTTCTACAAAATCACTAATGCAATTCCTCTCCATTACCCAATATAGCATATCAAGCATTCCAATATGCAAATTTTCACTAGCATCACACCAATTTATAGAACTGAAATCCACTTTTTGGTCTTTGAACTGTGATGTTACGTCTTGATTCATGGCTTTGTCAACTTCATGAGGACCATGCCACAGTCCCAGATCAAGCATGGCTTTGCTTGACATGATGGTAATTGATGAGGGACCTTTGATGAAACTAAATCTTAACTGCTTCACTAGATCTTCACATGGTTTTCTCTCCAGCAACCCAAAAAGACCAAGGCACCTGATTGCAGCCCTCTGAACGTCAAAATGAGCATGCTTTGCCTGTTGTGAGAAACAGAAAGTTCGAAATCGTGATTTGCCGAAGGAACATGAAAAAAGAACAATCAGCAATGCACAATCAAAAAGTTAACCAAAAGAGTAAAGGCAAATTTCCCCCCAGATACACACCCCAGGAAGCAATAACGAGTGAAGAATTTCAGCAGGTTCAATGGCCTTGCCCTGCAACAAATGATATGATCGTGCACTTTCCAAAAGGAGGCCAGTCACGGCAAGACAGTGGAGCCACTCTTTGTAGTCTGCAGTTCTCTCTCTGCAAGGCTGAACAAGCTCAGCCACAACCGTCAGAACAACTTCTTCAAATTCTCCTAATGCTGCATGAACTTGTCTAACAAATTTCGACACAGCAGAAGCCCAATCTTTGTCTCCTCCAAGATTAATGCCATCTCCTATAACTATGTCATTATCATTTTCATCCTTTTCATGATCAAGGGGTTTGTGCAGCAACTCCTGCACCAATTCACCGGCAACCTTTCTGTTTGTGGCATCAGAGAAATCAAACATCTCACCAAGCAATAGCAGTTGGCGAGAAGCAAATCGATAATTTGATCCTGTAATGATCAAGTGATTTTAACGTTTACAGCCAAAAAAAGAAGGGGGTGGGGGATGGGGTGCACGATAGCTAATAAAAAATCACAGACCGGCAGTAAGATGAGCTTTGACCAATTCCACATATTCTGAAACAGAAGCTGTAAGAACTCTGTCAAGAAGATCATTGCTGTCAGATGCTTCTGCTGCATATACAGCAGACTCGGCTCCCATCGTCATTGCTGCATCAGAGCCCTTTACCTGTTCCATCATGGGCAAATTCCTCATAAACCATCCAGGATAAAAGAATTCCCAAATTATCTCTTTAAATAAAGTTTACTGAATCTAGACAAGAGAGACTTTTAGATACAAAGGGTATTGGTGGCTAGTTCAGCTACTACAGTATAGAAAAATGCAAAAGAATATTGTTAAAATGCACGTAATAAAATTCCCAGTCTCCTGACATACTTCAAGAACAAAATACCCTCTGAATTTCTTCCACTATAATTTTCTGGCACCCCAACTATACACAATTTAGTGAAAATTTTTTTAAGGCCTAATGCAAAATTTTCCGTCTCAACCCTCCATATATCCAAATATCCTCAGCCATGCTAATGAAGTGAAGAGTGATAGTGGTACAATATATGACTACTAAACAAGCAAACATACAAGAAGGTATGATCAGTTATAAGACAACAGAAGTATGGAGTATGTCAATGTCAGAACTCAGAACTCACGTTAAAAACTCTTAAAGCTTACTCATCTAAGAACATCGTAAAATACATGCACAAAAGGTAACTAGGATAGCAAAAAGAAGGCATCATAAAGTGGAAAATGGTTAAAAGAGTTTATTTGTCCAACCCTATCTTAAAAGACAAAATTTACTGAAAGGTTTTTGATTTAAGCATATATTGCCAACCTATTAAACACGTGCATATTTCCTAACCTAGAAAAATAAATTTACATATAATTTTAGTACATTTAAAAGCTTACTAGATCAGAATCAACAAGCAGAAGACAAATCACTTACTTGTGCTTCCATCTGTAAATGCTTACACACAATTCTCCAGTAAAGAGCAACTTCAGGTTCCATTAGTTGGATGTCATGCTTTAAAGGCCCTGATTTCAACAAAAAGAACATTCAACTCTCAGACTATACATCTCATTACTATAGCTACTCGGTGTGAATTAGAGCTGTTAAACGAACCGAGCTGTTCGGTAGCTCGGTTCGTTTCGGCTCGTTCGTGTTCGTGAAAGGCTCGTTCGAAATTTTAAACGAACCGAGTTCGAACGAATTTTTTTGTTCGACAGTGTTCGCGAGTTTTAACGAACGTTCGAACATGCTAGAACGTTCGCGAACACGAACATGTTCGCGAGTTTTAACGAACAACATTGGCTTCACTTTGTTTTAAACACTATACAATTCATGGCTGGCATCTATATAACGATAATCGAACTCGAACTCGAACACGAATTTTGATTTGGAGTTCGAAAATTAACGAACGAACACGAACTGAAACTGAGATAAGACCACCAAGATGTTGTCAGGAACACAACATGCTGACGACATCCAGATACTACAGAGATAAAAAAAAATGATACAGTTCATCACCTCATTGTATTATGAACTAGGAAGACTGTTGTTACACATAATTGATCTTACATGGTGAAGATATTATGAAAATCTAGAAGGTTATTACAGAGGAGAAAAAAAATTGAAGAAAGAGAAATTTGAGCCAGTTGATCAACAATGGTGCAGAATTGCTACTGAAGGTGTTCTAGGAAGAATGCTCCATAGATACAAGGTCGAAAGGAACACTTAACAATGCAAACTGAAAAGCTTGTATTTCGTTAAACCCAAATGCAACAGTGCAACATGTTTTATACCAACCTCCAGTTGTCTCACCATCTGAAGTCGAGAACTCATGAAGGCTCTTAACATCTTCCAAGTTCACCAACCCTTCTTTTAATATAGCACAGATAACAGACTCCCCAACCTCTTCATAGGTTTCAACATCAAGATATTTAAGAAGTTCTACAGGGTCTCCATTGCAAAATTTTGGAAGCCAGTCATCTTTTATCAGATTCAAACACTCCTTCACCACAGCTGCTGATCGATCAGCAAGTCCCCTCTGGAGGATTGTGGTCCTGAGCTTGATACTGCACAAAATGCGCATGAAGTATAGCCATATTCAGCAGGCAAATGTCAAAACAAGTATAGTAAATGTCAAAGCTGCATATAAACCATACCTACATTAACTTAGGGAATCTAAACTTCATCAAAAATTAAGATCACGCAGAAGGACATACTAGAATGAAAAGGTACTCTTGCCAGCTATAGTAGCTGTTGGTATAAAAAGCTTCTCTTTGAGGTTCTCATAATTGTAAACTTTGTTAACTTCGAACATTTCCAAATTGGAGCTCTAAAGAACTGAATTAGAGGACCAAAGAAAGCAAAAGATAGGCAGCATTCAAAAAACTAAGACTTGAAATTACCTGAGACTCTGCAGAGGAAATTTACTTGCAAGGACACAATAAACTGCCTTGCGTACTGATTCACTTACATCCAATGCGCAATCAATGATTGCAGCTAAAGTTGCATTTGAAGGTGGCAAAGATAACACAATTGTCTTTCGAACATCCTGCATACAGATGCCGTTCAGAAACTCAAAAATATATAAATGGATAGACATATATGAAGTTCACTAAAGAAAGCATACTGCACAAAATTCACTGTCATCCAGCTGCTAGCTATCTAATATGTGTTCGCATATTTAATCCTGTCTCAAGTTTCCATCATTCTACTTGGCTTCTTAAAACATCATACTCATCTCCTTGGATTCATTCTGAAGTGATTTCACCATCACCTTTTGCACCAACGCGATATAGGGCTTAACAATAACACGTGCATTCAAGATGAAACATTTTGATACCAGGTTGTAATGCAGCAAAATGAACAAATGCATAATCTAAACTGGAACAGAAGAATTACCGGATTCTGTTCTGAAGGCAGTTTATCAACGAACAGCTCAAGAATATCACTGTTCTCTGAATCACTTAAAAAGCGTGAAAGAGCCCTAACAGCGAATGTACGCACAGCCGGGACCTTATCATTTACTCGCAACTTCATATGCTCAATCACCTCATCCCAGAGCTCATTGCTCACTTCTGTGTCATCAGGCAGTCGCATTATAATCTACAAGATGACATTTTAGCAAAAATTATAAGACTAATTCTGTGAGTAAACCGAACTATATACAGTTTGATTCAAAATAAAAGAGCTCATTCTCTCTTACATGCATTAACAATAAGTCCGATAATCATTTGAATATTAGAATATGAAAATTAATCCAATTGCCAAGCAAGTAAAGCTTCAATTCTTCCAGAAATTCAGATTAATCTCAAATAAGAGAGAATAAATTACTAAAAAAATCATAAAGTACCTCGGAAATGATCTGGCAAGCCCTATGTCTAGAAGTCTTATTAGCCGCAGTAGAAGCCACAAGCAGAAACCTCAAAAACCGCTCCAAAAACTCGTCAATTTCCAATGCGTTAATATTTTTCTCGGACCGAAAAGTGGCGAAGGCGGCGACAAACTTGATAATCCTTTCGGCGGAGGCCGTCCGGCGACTGAAGTCAAATAGAGGAGCTAAGGTTTCGGAAAATGCTGTGAAGAATTTCCCCGGCGACGCCGATGAGAGGAATAGAGTGAAGAGCTCCTTGAGCTTTCGAGTATGCGTGGCGTGAGAAGTTCTGGTCCCGTCGAAAACCCTGGCGATTTTCTCCTTGAGTAACTTGTGGTGGTGCAATTCGTCTTCTTCGGTGGCGCGCGGCATTCTGGACAAGATGAATATGTGTTCCCCGGATCCTCTGAGTGTGTGTTGTGTGTGATTTTTAAGGGGTCAGGTGTGGTCGGAGGAAATTTGATCGGTTAGTTTTTAAATTTTGTTTCGAGTTTCGAGCGGGAAAAAAAATGTGGTTTTTGGATCAGTGGGCCCATTCGAATGGGCTTCAGTTGTGACTTGGGAGTTGGGCGGTGCAACACAAGCCCAGTGATATGATGTGTTCAAATGTGTACAATATGCTGAAATGCGTGCATCGAAAACCATGGCTTTGGACCCCTTGTAAGAATCCATTTTAAAAAAGTATTCTCACATTTGGAGTTTTTTTTTTCTGTTTTTTTCTTACGTTTGCATTGCAATACAAGAAGCACTTTTACTATTAAGTGTTTTTGAATTACAAGAAATTGAGCTCCTTAGATTATGAAAAATTAGTTATCAAACACCCTAAAATATACCACAGCCCCATGCGGTGCCTAAGCCACAATAGTAATGGGTGTTAATCATCACAAATTTGTAACTCTAAAATATTGGTTTTTGGCCTCCTCTTGACCCAAAAAGGAAAAAAATGTATACTCGCACTTATATCAATTAATAGGTTCTAGATCATGAGACATGTCTCTTCCAAGATATGATCTAATAAATGGTTTAATAAAAATATATATATAAAATCATGAAGACATGTCCCTAAAGCACTTATGTAGCATTAGAATTGTTATAGACGATCTAAAACTATTGCCAGTTGAAAAATACACATCCTATAGAAAGAAGAAAGAAATGAAATTATTAAAAGTTATGATAATTATTTTTCACGGGTTCATCATAACTAACATTGGATGAGGCAAAATTCTAATAATGGTCCAAAAAAGAAAAAAGAAAAGAAAAGTACCAAACTCCCCTTGGTCTTACTTTCTATCTTGTGTTCTTTGTGGGCTACTGAAAACTAAAAACAATTAATTGGTTTCCAAACTTCTGCAAAATTTATTACTGAGGTATGTGAGCTTTATACCTCCCAAATTAACTTAAAGCCCCATTTGGCAAGTGAGTTTTTTGAGTGTTTATCTAAAACTTTACTGTAGTTTACTGTAGAAGTTTTTAAAAAAATTTTTGAAATGTGTAAAATTTTTGAATATTTTGAAATGTATAGTTTAAAAATTTTGAGAAGTTTTTTGAAATTAACGTAGATAAAGTTTTTAAAAAACTTGTTGCAGACAAACTTAGCAAAAAACTTGTTTTCCAAACAAGTCCTAAGAATGACTACGTACACTCGTTTTTTTTGAATTTCTTGCATGCTGCTGGTCAGAAGATCACATTGCATACTTCCATGTTTGTACTGATTCGAATGAGAAAAAAGGCTTATCCTTTTTCAGCTGAAAAGAAAAGTTCTACACACATTTTCCCTCAAGAGAATCAAATAAAAAGAAGGGTTTCTAGCCTTTGGACAGAACTTTTTGAGTCAGGTAAATAACACATAAGCTGAAACTTGAACTAGTATATATATAAATTGACCAAAGGCTTTCGTCTCAATTTGATTTCAAATCCTCATATTTCAATTCAGTGTGAGAACTTAGAAGTTCACTCTTTATGCCTATGTTCGCTTTAAAGAAAGAACTTGGTAAATACTTCAGCTGCAGTTCTTGCAAGCACCAATCTTTGCTGGGCTAAGCTAGAACAATCAGTCTTCAGAGTTTGGTTCAGTTTTCTTTCGTCAATTGGGTTATGCCATTGTTTTACCAAAAAGCAAGACCTTCTTTTTCTAGAATGCAAGCAAATACTAATGGATGATTGGATATCAAAGAATATTGTCTACCCTATAAATGAATCTGATTCTTTTTCTTCATATTCCTTGACTCAGATTTCATAATGGCAACTTTTGCATTTTTTCCCTCCCGTGCCCAGTGTTGGTCCTAATAGATTCACATGATTGAGACATCGACCAAAAACACCTACAATATCATCTCTGTCTGCCTTTGTTACCTTTACTAACAAGAGCATTCTTGGCAATTTAATAAAGTTTGCACTACTGTTTCTGTACTCGAACGAAAATTGAGACCACAAAGCAATTTTACTTATCTTCCTGTGTTCTATCTTCGTGTTTTTTTTTTTTTCAGACTCTAAAACTCACAAAGATAAAGGGGAGAGAGAAGACCTTGCTGCCACTTGTCTAATTTGCCTACTAGCTAAATTGAGTTTTAGGTAGGAGTGCAAACGAACTTAATCACGTCAATCGTCTTAGCATTTAAACTTGTTTGATTGTATTATGTTAATGGGCACAAAATTTTGTTCAAATTTGACTTATTTATTTGTCGATCCAAATTTAAACAAGTTTTTTTTCTTTTTATCGAATTTGAATGTTATCAAACATAAAATAGTGTTCAAATTTGTTTGATTATTTGATGAGTCAAATTTCGACTATCTCCTACCACGTGAACTCGATTTGAGTATCGAATAATTTGATTTATCTTTCACTGCTAGTTTTAGGAGCAGTTCAATTAATTCTTAATTTAAATTGTTAATTGTTAAATCATGAGCTTCATGTGATTGGGGATAGTTGCTCTTTAAGATTGGACAACTGCCCCTCCTCCCTGCAGGAAAAAAAGTTGATAGAAATACGGGTTAATATTTCATCTATTGGTCGCGTATGTTTTTACAAGTTTAAATGCATGTCACATATATAAAATTTGAATTATAAAATCAAACTGAGATCCAACCTGTTTATATATATATATACTGTCAATGTAGAAAAATTAATCTTATATGTCTCCTTCGAAATTAAAAAAAAAAAGAAAAAGAAAAGAACTGAAGTTCTTCTCCAAATTGCGAAGCAAATTGTAAAATGCCCGTATATACAAAATCTTTAGAAAACTCTTCGTATCTGATTCAATGATCCTAAATGCTTCAAAAGAAGATCCAAAAATAGTGCCAATAGGCTCAATTGTGTCCAATAATCAATGTGATGGATAGATATGGAATAATGGAATTATGGGTTTCTGGGAACCTAGGCAGCAGTGAGAGGAATATGTTCCAGATGCTGCAGCTTAGGTGCTACAGCATGATCGCCAAATGAATTATATGTTTCCTGTTGTGATTTCCATCTCATCCCCCAATATGTACAAGACTACGAAAACAAACCAGACCATTCAAAAGCCTGGCGAATTTGGCACCAGATACCTACAATCACCGTTGGTAGAGGCTCGCAGTTGGCCATCTCCAATGAACGGCTCTGTGACTCCGCTTTTTTAACAGCAAGTGGAAAGATGATAAATGGCTGCCTGACCCAGAATCACATAACAAAATATTGACGTCTACAACTTGTTAGATTAGCTTAGAGAGCCTATTAATTGTATTGAGTTTTAGATGAATAAGGTGCGAAAAATTAGTTAAATAAGATGATGGAAAAATGTAAATTCAAGAAGACTACAATGAAGAGTTGGCCAAGTTATTGGAAGCTTTACTCTCCATTAGATAAACACACTAGTGGTAAATCCTTACTAGCTAGACTTTAGAAAACAAGAAGGCCTATGCCACGGTATCTTTGAAATAAAGAATCCACCTCTAGTGACACATTTTCGCAAAGTATGTCGGTGAATTATGACATCTGCTTGCATAAATAAAAGTTACTTTTTCTGTAGTTATTTGATGTGTGATAAATTATGACAATAAATATACACTGTACAATCTTTTCTTTTTTTCAGGTTAAAGTATTCGTGGAACAACTTGAATTTGAATGCATCTAATTTGGTAAATCCAACCAACGTACAAGGCTCTATTCTGTTTGTTCTTTCGATAGGTTAAAGTTTTGGGTTCATCTATCGGTGTATAATAGACATTGGTTAGAAAAAATTAGGGTTAATCACATTTTATCCCCTTAAAGAATACCCCATTTCTCAGTTTATCCCCTAACCTTTAATTTTACTCACTTAACCTTTAATTTCCTTTCTTTTATTTCTTTTTCTCTTTCTTTTCTCTTTCATCCTTCCCAATAGAAATTCCATTTCAACGAAATTTTTTTTTTTGAGTTTGTAATTGCATATTTCTGGGTGAAGGTTTAAAAGGCATCAAAAACTAATTTTGATTTTTTGTATGATGCCACGTGTCACAAATTTCAATTGATGATTATTAATCAGGTCACAATTTCATCTTATGATATTTTCTTGAGAATAAAATGAGAAACTAGAAAGGAAAGAGGAAAACCCAAAATTAAAAGAATTGAAAGGCTAAAAAAAATGTATTTTAGGAAAGTGATTTGAATATTTTTTTAATCATTTAAGGAGAAGATAGATCTCTGCAATTCCTCTTTTTTAATTTCAATCATAACGTGAAGATTTTTGTGAGAAAGAGGAAGAATTAAATAAAGAAAAAGGAGAAGAAGAAATAAAAGAAAGGAAAACAAGGTAAATGAAAAGTCAAAATAATGCAAGGGTAATTTTGTCCTAAAGGGGGTTAAGTGAGCAAAATTAAAGGTTAGGGAGTAAACTGAGAAATTAGGTATTCTTTAAGGGGATAAAATGTGATTAACCCAAGAAATTATATGATATCTTCTTATAACTTACCAGCTTAAGAAATAAAAGAAAGGAAAACAAGGTAAATGAAAAGTCAAAATAATGCAAGGGTAATTTTGTCCTAAAGGGGGTTAAGTGAGCAAAATTAAAGGTTAGGGAGTAAACTGAGAAATTAGGTATTCTTTAAGGGGATAAAATGTGATTAACCCAAGAAATTATATGATATCTTCTTATAACTTACCAGCTTGACAATTTTGATTTGCTTTGAGTTTTCTATGTTCACTTTTAATGTGCTACATGGAAAGTTCCAATGCATTTACACTGAATCCTTGGTAAAAGAACAAAAGAAGAAAAGAAATTCCATTCTGGCTTCTCTTGGCTATTCTATGACTAGCCAACAAAGAAAGTGAAAATGAAATGGTCCTAACAAGAAATCCAAATCAAAACAGAAGTCCTGAAATTCTTTCAAGAAAAACTATCATTAAGGAACTGATTCTAAGCTTAATAAGTAGACAACGTGGGGCGATTCTTCTTGAACTTGGAAAGGTACTCTTTATCTTCATGCCAGACTCAGAAGTAAGATGCAAGACAAACTTGCATATATGAATTTCCACATTATACTAAATAATGATATGATTGACCTTCATCTCAAAGCCAATTGACCATCAAGTCCCTTTCAAGCGGCTTCTATTATTATGTCAAGAGTTAAAGACAACCTTCTTACTCTATATCATCACCATCTTCATCATCATTAAGCAGTTTTTGAGTTATAAAATTGTTATTAGATCTTCTGATTGGCCCTTTGTTTGTAGATTCTCTCGCTAGTAATTAATGAAGGATGCTGGTCAGACTTTGTTAAGATACCAAGAATGTGACGCCAAGATTAGACTAAGCAAATTGTTGACAATTACATAAAAAATGCTAATGTTCAACTCTAATTAATCATCAGGGAAATTAATTCATGGCAAGTCATTATCAATCTTGGCCTTTGATGAAGGTCTTGGCGTCCCTTGGATGACCTTTCTGGCTCCGAATAAGTATTGCATTTGGATTCTAAACAAGAGCATGGGATACAAAGATCTTTTGCATGTTAATTTTATCATTTATTTTTTCTCAGATTATTTTTTTTATTGAATATCCTTTCAAACTAAATTTATTTTGAGAAGAATGCCTTGTGAAGTAACCTTCTGGCATTGACAATTTCGTTAGATTTTTGTCCTACACCTTGTTTTAAGCAGCCAGCTTTGCTTCATTTTTAGACGGCTTGCTTGCTGGTTAAACATTATTATGAGTTATCAAACTTTGTCCATTGTGTTATTTGTAGTTGTAGGCTATTCATATTCAACAGTTTGAATACAGAACAATTGCAAGACTGTGTTTCCAATTAATTTTCCTCAGGGTTGAGGTTCTGAGAATATTTCCGGGATCCAAGTTTGGCAAATGTGTCCATTGTGAATTTAAAAAAGGTTTTTCTAACCCGCGTCAATTAATAGAAACAAAAGATGATATTGGGTCAAGCAACCATTTGACAGTTAGTCTAAACCATTCATTAATTTTCTTCTTCCACTTTAGAATTGCCAATTCAACAAGTTAGAAAAAGGAAGAAGAAAATTAAGTATGTTTTGAATCATTTGTAGAATTATAGTGCTTTTCATTCCTTCTGCCTCTTTTTATCCGGCAGATAGTCAAAAGAAAATGAAGTTGATATTCCTTTGGAAAAATTGCATAGACTTTGATGATCACCGAATAAGAAGTTTCGTTTCGGTTGACCGGATCTCTTTTTTACCAGGTCTATACGTACCGTGCCTTGTGAGTTAATTCATGAACCAAGTTCCACAATGACAAACTGACACCTCTGATGTTGCCTTTTTCTTACCATGAAAATGATTGAGGTAATACTTGTTAATTAAATATCAGTAATGCTAATATTTCTTGCTGACTTACTTTTATTCATACAGCCGGGTTTTTACCTGGAATAAAAAACGAAATCTTGTTGTGGCGTGATAGTATATACATTAAAGTACATAAAATATTAACCCTTTTAGTATTAGTCTAACAATATAAAAGGAAGAGTTGTTATATGAACAGTATTTTTTTGTCAAGCGGTTATCCTACAATTGTTATTGGATGTCCGGGCTATTTTCATCAATTGCCTGTTTTATTTGTTTGTAGTTGGTATAATTTTAGTGCATTTACCGGACATGTTGACCAAATTGGTAATTGATGGTGTAAAGAGTGAAGCCTATGAAAGTTGATTTTTTGTGGTTAATTATTTGCTTTTGAAGTGTCCTGTAAATGCAAAATTACCTAGGAAAGAATTGATAAATTATTGTTGGCTTTAGTGACTTTAAAAATGGCCTTTATTACTGTGACATGAAATAAAATTGTTAAATGTTCTGTAAATGCACAATTATTGAGGAAACAATTGATAAATTATTGTTGGCTTGACATGAAATAAAATTGTTAATTGTTCTATAAATGTACAATTATTGAGGAAACAATCAATAAACTATTGTTGGCTTTAGTAACTTTGAAAAATGGGTTTTATTACTATGACATGTGGTGATTAATTTTTAGCAATGTCAAGTTCTATGGTTTAAGTGCTTAATTGAATTGCGGAATCCCTTCTCTTTTGTGTCAACAATAATTAATACTCTTTTGGGAATGATTCACTTTACAATTTTCTAATTATCCCGATCCAAATGCAAAATAACCTTATACGATTTTCTAATTTACCCTTATGCATTCTATATAAGCACCCTCATACATTCTATATATTTCATAATTGTTAACCTTTAACAAAAACAATAATTTCCTAATGATCCGAATGAATTAGATAATAACAGAGATGTACACTAATAAATCCACACAACAAAAAACAGTTAACACAGGAAATATTAGCCCCATGTGCATCGGACAGGCCGTCTCACTAGTATTCTTAAAAAGCGAAGTTGATTAATAATACACCTAAATGTAAGGAAAAGTAATAAATACGGGTATGTATGTATATATTTATATGGTAAATTGCATGCACTAAATCACTGTCTATTAGGCATTGTTTAACAAAATTTTATAATGAAAATTAAGATAATCGTATTCAGCAAGTCTCTGAAAAGTGGATACAGATTCCTCAAAAAAAAAAAAAAAGATACAAACGTATCTTAGCAGTTGTTTGTTGGAGCTGTAGAAGTAAAATGGAAGTGCATTGCATGAGGAGTAACGTTTATTCAAATTATGTTTGTACGCAATTCTAAAGTGGATAAAAGTTTTAATCATGGCATTCCCTTAAAAAATGCCATTAAATAGGTGCCACTAATTCAGACTTTTTTTCTTATGGTGAGCTTTTTAGTATAACTACTACTTATAAGATTTTTATTTACAAGAGTATTATGAAATTTTTTTCGTAAAAAAGTTAAGAGGCATTGAATTACTAAAACGGACTTCAATACTCCTTGAAATCCTAGATGTGTAGCTTTGCTATAATGCAATTTCTTATGAAATTTACTTCAACAAGGATGCTGACAAACTATTTTTCCAAATCTACATGCATTATTGCCCATCTGCAGTGTTATCATACATCTAAAGCAAATCATAAATACAAATCACAAGTAAATAGAATAATAAATAAGAAACTCTTACTTTAAGGTTTGGCCATAAATAAGAAACTTCTGGCCGTACCAAAGTTACGTGATTACCTGAAAGTTCATTAGCCCGTGACCAAACATGCGTGCTGGGGTTGACCGTATATTGTATCCCTCTGAATTATTCGTGGCAGCACTGAATGGAATAAAAGGTCGAAACTTGGCTCTTTATGCGTTTAGCATCTAAATCTAAATAAATTGAGAAGGCATGCTTGTAGTTTGTTAGTATCCAAACGCGGAATAAACAACTATTGAGATATCAAGTGCACAACAATTTAATGAGAAACAAGCCACAAGCATGAAAGATAAACGACACACAATATTTAACGTGGTTCGACTCCACCATTGAGCCTACATCCACGGAGAGAAACCTGTTCTTTATTATGAGAGAAAAACCCTATACAAGAATACAATTTGAACCCAAACCCAACCCTTGTATACCATCTCTCATCTCCCAAGAACCCTCTCTCACACCCCATGTATAAGGCTACATGATGCCCCTTGTGTCTCCTTTTGTGTCCCTTTGTGTGTCTTGTGTGTGTAGTATGCCAACCCACCTATTTATAGGGAACATTACTGCCAAAAAACCAAATAACAATTTGGAAACCAATACTATTTCCTAAACTCATATAGAAATAGCATCTAATTCCTGCTAAATAGGGCTTTACTTGACTACTACTTCAAGTAACTAAATCCAATTAGGAAACTAGTCACTTCCCACACCAAATAAGAAATCTACCTAAAAGAATTTAAGCCAATTTCCTAACAAATCTCCACCTTGGCGAAAATTTCTTTTAGAAACCATTTGCCTTCAACTACCAAATAATATGGTACCAAACTACACATCCGAATCAATACAGTTCTGATACCAAATTGATTCAATCGGTAAATGAACATATGTAGTTACCCCGAGTCCAACCTCCAGTTGACTCGTGAGAAGGTGCCTCAATTCACCGTCTCCCTTTGCAGGATTTCTTCTCACCACCACTTGCAATTTGTGATTCCCTTCTGTGAGCTCTAACCCTAACCATTGAGGCAATCAAGTGGTAAAGTCACCATACTTCTTCCCATCCTCAGGACTGTCTCGCCACGTGTGGTTTCCAAGACTCCACCTAAAACGAAAAACTCGTACCTGTCAGAGTCTTCTGGCGCATAGAAATTAGATCTCCTTATTTCTTTGGGACACGTGCCACACCACCCAAACACATAACCAAAATCTAAAATCCACCGGGATGAAGAATCAACCGTTGGAGGTGTGAGAAAGTCTCCACCGATTCACGTCCAAAATCAACATTGGACTCCACCTTTTCCTTGACCCTTGAATCACCTGCTTAGATTCACTGTCAAGCATTTCCATGCTTTTCGACTTCTCATCCTTCACCATCAATGGTTTTTCCCAAGCCATTGAAACAAGGATACCACTCATTAAATTGTTCAATTGGTGACAACTACCAATCCACTTGATCTCAATAGTTAACTAGGATCCAACTATGAACCTTGAGCAGCCCAGTCTCACAACCAAGCTCTGATACCACTTGTTAGGATCCAAACGCGGAATAAACAACTATTGAGATATCAAGTGCACAACAATTTAATGAGAAACAAGCCACAAGCATGAAAGATAAACGACACACAATATTTAACGTGGTTCGGCTCCACCATTGAGCCTACATCCACGGAGAGAAACCTGTTCTTTATTATGAGAGAAAAAACCCTATACAAGAATACAATTTGAACCCAAACCCAACCCTTGTATACCATCTCTCATCTCCCAAGAACCCTCTCTCACACCCCATGTATAAGGCTACATGATGCCCCTTGTGTCTCCTTTTGTGTCCCTTTGTGTGTCTTGTGTGTGTAGTATGCCAACCCACCTATTTATAGGGAACATTACTGCCAAAAAACCAAATAACAATTTGGAAACCAATACTATTTCCTAAACTCATATAGAAATAGCATCTAATTCCTGCTAAATAGGGCTTTACTTGACTACTACTTCAAGTAACTAAATCCAATTAGGAAACTAGTCACTTCCCACACCAAATAAGAAATCTACCTAAGAGAATTTAAACCAATTTCCTAACATAGTTATATCCACGACTTTACACAATTAGAAGTAGGTGATAGGCTGTGGTTTATTTTAGTGTAGATAATTAGGGAAAACAAAAGTTAAATGATTAATACTTTTGCACATGTATGACTTCTGCAAAATTTGAATCTAAATTTTACATTCTCACGCATTTAACGCGGATCGACTCGACTAGTGTATTCACTATCAATGTATGAAACTTATATTCGAAGTAAACGTGTGATAGTTCGACCATGAAAATGCATTTTGCAGAGTAGGCTAGCCTAATTAACAGATAACAACAAGATTTCAATTTTTTCTCTTCTAATCTCCTATTGTTTGATTAAATATCGTATGATAATATTGATAGGACATAAAATTGGGCATAAATAATTTTCTTTTCCAAGTTGAGCTAGGTTAGGTCCAAAGGCAACTCGAGTTTGAAGTGATTACGCCAAATTTGTGCTTTCATAAACTTGATTCTGCATATTTACGATATTCCATATGAACCTCCTTTTTTGTAAGGCACATCAGACATGCATGCGTATACACAAGAAGTCAAACGATTCTTGTATTTTGGAACATTGAACAATTGATTTCGTGGTGGTTTGTAAACAATGCATCAGGATGGATCGCGCAAGGAAATAAGTAGAAAGACAAAAACCAACCTTCCCAACATACAAATGCGGAAAATCTTTAAGCAATTGGTCAGGGATATTTTGACAAGACACAAGCATTAATCATATTAGCAATTCGAGACCCTAATGCAACTGAACAATCTTTTAGGTCCACACCCCCCCCCCCCCAACACCCCCCATAAAAAGCCCTTTAGATTTGGTGGTCTAAAATTTTATGCACGTATATATAACTCCATGGATCATCATTTTCTGAATCGAAATTAATTCCATGTGCAAAAACAGTATCATAAATTCAAAACCAACAACTTTTTTAGTTAAGTATTAATTAGCGATGTGACTCTCTTTTTTTTTCCTTTGGCTTTCCTTTTGGATATTACCATAACACATGTTTAGGTAGATTGTTCAACAAAATTATGTTTGTAGGACGTTTTCTAATTACTTTATTGTTAGGTACAATATTTTTAATAAAGTTATACTCTAGTAAACTTTAAAATAAAAAAAAAAACAAAACCAACCATCTATAAGACTGAAAGGTGGAGGTATCAAAATTTCGTTTACAGCTCATGAAATAAAAAATAAAAAAAAGGAAGCAAAACAAGAAGCGTGAACTCATCTCAAACTCCCATTCAAGGAATAAAAATATAAAAATGTTAAGAAGTCATACAGTTGGAGAAAGTCAACTTCTTAAGGGCAAAACAAAATCCCGACCGCTAATCTCACATTTGTGAAAAATAGACTTCTGAGCGAAGCGGCATACGTTCTTCCACGTCAGCTCAGGCGTGCGTTCTATTGACTGTACATTTCCTCCCCCAGAACAAGGAGCGGCGCGTCCACTTACAACATACAAGATGTCACGAAGTAAGAACCTTGTGGAGCATTTTTCCATTTTACTTTATTAAAAACTAATAACCTTTAGTATTGGAAGGGCTGGATTTGATGGAATATTCATTTTCCCCCCACTATTTCTTGGTGGAAGAATATAAGCCAACATGCTAAATTGCTAATGTCATTTTCCTTTAAACCTCAACGAAAAATAAATGACTCAAGTGAAGATAAACATAAATTATAAATTAATTAAACATACATGACATTTGAAAATTGAGTAAACAAGTCAAAAGATAAATCGTAAATCCAAATAGAAGATGTGAAGTATTTAATAAGATTAAAATTCAAAATCTTTCATTTATAACCGGTAAAGACTCTTTGCTAATATTGTGGAAGGATAATTTGATTATTTCTAAACATTAATTTGCTTAAAGAAAAGGATCTTTTCTTCGACACTAGGTTAAAGATTTTTTTTATACAAATGTGAAAAGAATAATTTAAAATTTAAAAGTAAAAATGATATGTCATGCATTGAGTACATGATTTAAGATGACTAGGGAGAAAATAGTAGGATCAAGAACTTCCCATGGATGACATGTCATGAGCGCGTGCAAATTGTAATACGATACGGAGTATTATACAGTGGAGCCGGAAGAGGACGGAAGATTCAACCAAAATCTATTGGTGGAATCTATCTAAAAGAGAACTCTAAGCGAAACACACAAGATGCGATTTCAAGGCAATACTGGGTCCCTTGGCCAGTTGGCTGTGAGACTCCAAAGAGGTTTTGCCTTTGAACTTTTCAATTCGAGGTTGCGTTGCGTGACGATAAATACTATGCACTCCACGCCACTACTGGATGTCTTTTCGAATTCAATTGTGTTTGAATTGTACTTTTCTGAAATTTTTATAAAAAATATACTGTAACGATTTGATATATGTGAAGTAAAAATATGATTGAAAAATATATTTACAAAAAATACAAAATTTTTTTTTTTATAGAAAATCCCTTTTCAGATAAGATTTTACTTCAGTTTGCTAGATTTATCATTGTGTAAGGATGAGGATGAGGGAGAGGAAGAGGAAGAGTAGAAGAGAGGAGGATGGAGTTGTAGTGACAGAGAAGGGAGAAGGTGAGAGATGGTGAGGAAAGATTTAATAAATTTTTTAAAATATTTTAATAAAATTTTAAATTTTAAAAATATTCTAAAACACTTATAGTGAAAAAGCTCTTGAAATATATACTTTTGCAAAACATCCTAAAAAATATTCTACATTCAATCTGCTTTTCGTGCTTTGAATTTACAAATGGAAGTTTGTTGAATATTTTTGTCCAAGTCATAAGATCCCAAATTCAGTTTTCTTTTCTTTTTCTCTTTTCTAGGGAGACTAAGTTGTTTCTAGAAATTCAAATGCTTTAATCACTGCGTAGGAGACGGAATTAATTTGATACCATTCTTCTCAAACACTTTTTTTTTTCCTTTTGCCTTCTTTGATAAAATAGCTTCTTCTCAAACACTAACCTGTCAATATTAGAGAATGAGAGGACTACATGAGGTTTCGATTTGTCATTTAATGTTTTACAAATACTGAAATCCATATTATATAAGCATGACTGATTAAAGCCAAATCCATGCACGTATGTCTAATCAATTTTACGTGAGATGTGTTCTTTATTTGTTGAATTGGATCTAGTTTTTCTCTAGGATAGAAAAAAAGCAAAGTGGAGAGTCCAATAAACCTTCAAGATTATTTTTTTGCAAATGAAAGAAGATCAAAAAAATAGTGAGAATCATTTGGTTCAAAACTCTCAACCATGAATGTGCAAAATCTTTTCAAAAAGTTTTAGTTTTATCATGGCAATATATAAATGGAGAGGAAATTATGATGGATGAATTAAATAAAGAGTAATTAAGTTTAAATATGATTATATTTTACTCATAACCTAATTAGAAGTTAAAAAAAAAAAAAACAAATTTCACCAATCAAAAACATTTCCACTCCTGGATTTAGTTAATCTTTCTCCTCAATTTTAGTTAATCCAAGAAGTGCTCTAATACACTATTTGAAGGTGATTTAGTTCCTTCTAAATTTACCGGGTCAATTCTTACGGGACCCGACTAATCCCCTGCGACCCGGGAGAGGAGGCCTCACTCCACACCGAACACGTTAACAGCGGGACTCGAACTCTGGACAAGCCAGGAAGGTCGCTATACCCTAAGGAGGGGGAGTAGACCGCTCGAGCTATCCCGCCGGGGCTCCAATCCTCTCCATAATGCAGAAATATAAGAGTAGGGTAGCAATTATAGTGTTGATACGAAAAAAAAAATCCCTCTACAAGGTTTTTATTTTCTCAATCCGAAACTACTTTATAACAATTAACAATTAGTAAAACTAAGGATAGGTTTTGAAATTAAGAAAACGTTCTGTGAAAGAAAAATAAAAGAAAGAAAAAAATGCTTGGACTGAGAAAGGAAAGGACTCTTATTGTACCGGGAAAATAGCTACCAGGTTAAACTACCAGTCTGAAGATGGGAATCTGATTGAAGATTCTCTCGCAGTCATATACTTCTCCGAACAACCCCACTTCCCAGTATTAGTACTTTAATCCGTGTATTTTCTCATAAAAATACCATTAAAAGGAAGAAGACGTCATAAATCTGGTCTACTTAATTTAAAATACGTTTAAAAAAAATGAAGACGTCATACATCTGAATTGCAAGAAGACGTCATAAATCTGAATTCCTTCATGCGGCCAACTCTGAAACTGCACTATATAAACAAACTCCTTGCAGGGGCTGGCTCTGTACTTCTCTGCCCTCAAGAATTCATCCTTCAGTCATTCTCAGAGCTCAGAGAATTTATTTTCTTGCTTAAAATGGCTTTGCTCTCAGATCTTGTTAATCTTAACCTCTCTGATTCTACAGAGAAGGTGATCGTTGAGTATATATGGTGAGACTAATCACCTGCTTTGCTCTGTTTTCCTCGGTTTTCTGTGAACTTCTATCCGTTATCTTTAACTTGGTTGGTGAAGATTTTGATTAATGAATGCTTCCGTCGAAAGGGTTCTTTTTGGTTTCATTTTTTATGGCATTTCTTGTATTTTTAAGTAAAGATGGCTTAACAACGAGTAATCTTCATGGTTTCTCACCTTTCCATTGGGTCTTGCGTTCATATTTTTATTGGAGTAACATCTAATCTGATACCACGAGTCTTGTTCCTTGTATACACTCTTGTTATAGAGAAATGCTGTGCTTCTATTGATGTTTAATTTTTCCAACGGAGGTGAAGATTGCAAGGCTCTTTTGCAATGATCCACTCCGGGAGATATACTTTTTCCATGCATTTGCAGAGGTCAATGAATAAGTTAAATCTAAATGATTTTTGGTTTTAAACTTTTTAACAGGGTTGGGGGATCCGGTATGGACCTCAGAAGCAAAGCCAGGGTAATAATCTTTCTGCTTGCTAGAAAGACTGAATTTTGTTTAAGCCATTTTTGGTCCGTTGTTTAACTGAGTGATTATGGAGGTCGATGACGTATGAGACACTTGAAATATTGCAGACTATTTCTGGTCCCGTAGACGATCCCAAAAAGCTGCCTAAGTGGAACTATGATGGTTCTAGCACAGGCCAAGCTCCTGGTGAAGACAGTGAAGTGATCATATAGTAAGTTTATATCCGCAACGTTTAGAATGTTTTCTTATTCTGCTAATGGACTATTTGGTAAATGAACCGATTTTTTTTTTTTTTTAATCACCATCTAATGAAACAGTCCTCAAGCAATTTTCAAGGATCCCTTCAGGAGGGGCAACAACATTCTGGTAAGCGGTATTCAGTTGTATAATCTTTGACATAAAATACACAAGATTTGATTTGACTTTGTGTCTCAATTCTCTCTCTCAGGTCATGTGCGATTGTTACACTCCAGCAGGTGAGCCGATTCCCACAAACAAGAGGCATAACGCAGCCAAAATTTTCAGCCATCCTGACGTTGCTGCTGAAGAGCCCTGGTAATTCTTAATCCTCTAGTGCTTCTGGAGTGCGGTTTCTTATTATCTAGTTATCTGCTTTTCTTTCTTTTATTACCTCTTTTCATTTGGAAATGTATCCATGAAATAAGGTACGGAATTGAGCAAGAATACACCTTGTTGCAAAAGGATGTCAAGTGGCCTATTGGATGGCCCGTGGGAGGCTTCCCTGGACCTCAGGTAATTTTCTTCTACCAGTTGCTTTCAATTCTATCCTCATAGTTTGTCCACTTCAGATAATTCCTACTGAGTGGTTCTTCAATCATGGTGCAGTTAATTATGATTCTTGAGGTTTTGGCCTTTCTTTTTCCTCTTTTGAAGTTACCCCTGATAATATAGCTGGAAGATTTGCTAACAATGCAGATGCCAATAGAATTGTGCACTAAGGATATATGGATAACTGATTGGTAATATATCAATCTGCAGGATGGCCAAAATTACCCAAATTCTCTTAACCTGTCATACAAGAATTTCATGTTAGTTGCGGTAGAATAAAGAACTTAGTGTTAACTATCTTTTTCAGTTCTTTTCTAAATATCCCCATGTACGTTCTCTCTCTCTTTTTTTTTTTCAAATTTCTTAACATGGGCTTAGATTTTCCTCCCTTTACAACCAAGCCTCGAGTTTGTTCTCTTCTCTTTCCATGCTCCTGTTACTGTCTTTAATCGTTCAAGATTTAGATCATTTATGTTTCTCCCTATTTCTTTGATTGCATAGGGCCCTTACTACTGTGCAATTGGAGCTGATAAAGCATTTGGACGTGATATAGTAGATGCACATTATAAGGCGTGCCTTTATGCTGGAATTAACATAAGCGGCATCAACGGGGAAGTGATGCCTGGCCAGGTAGATAAAGCTTGCTTCTTATGTCTCCTCTTGGCAACTTGTTATCTCCTTTAGCATCTCTGATTTCTAAATTTTCCTGAATATTTTTATAGTGGGAGTTTCAAGTTGGACCAGCCGTTGGCATCTCTGCAGGAGATGAGCTTTGGGTTGCTCGCTACATTCTGGAGGTATTTGGCTTTAGTTTCTTGAGTCATTGAAACAAGAACAATTTGTTCAAGTAACAGCTGAAGTATAGTACATGTCGTTAAACCAGTTAAAATTGTTTGGTAACAGAGGATCACTGAGATTGCTGGGGTGGTGCTTTCGTTCGATCCCAAACCTATTCAGGTAAGGATTTTTATTTGTTATTTCTTCCGAAATCTTGATTTGGACATCATTATTGTTTGTCATTGTCAAAGTGAGTGATGTTCTTGGAGGACATGGAAGCTTCTATTTGGGATCTGAAAAGACCTATTTTGTACCTTCTATGCTGTTGGTTTCTTGAAATACTACATCCTTTTTAACAATTGCAAGAACTTGCTATGCAGCTTCTGAGGGAACTTCTTGTCTGATGTCTTTATATTATATTGAAATGTAGCTAAGAAAAACTAGGTGGGCAGAAATTGGATGCTGGAAAGAAAACCAGGATAACAATAGACTGTGTGATGTAATATCTATAGTCTCTCTCTTTTCACACAACTTCTTTACTCTCTACAGGGTGATTGGAATGGTGCAGGTGCCCACACCAATTACAGGTAATGTAGTATAGAATCTGGATGACTTGTTTCCCAGCTTTCTCTCAACACCTTCCCCACCTCTCTCTCTCTCTGAAAATGAAGTTCGTCTTGTTCTTTTCAGCACTAAATCTATGAGGAATGAAGGAGGTTATGGAGTCATCAAGAAGGCAATTGAGAAGCTTGGACTTAGGCACAAAGAGCATATTGCCGCCTATGGTGAAGGAAATGAACGTCGTCTCACTGGCCGACACGAAACAGCTGATATCAATAACTTCTTGTGGGTGAGTAAAAACTATATATCTTTGTTCCTACTTCCATCTAGTTCTCCCTCCAAAATTTACCATAGATACTTTTCTTTAGGGACGTACTACTTGAAATTTGATCATATATTTCTTGAATCATGGGATTTTCCAGGGTGTTGCAAACCGTGGTGCATCAATTCGTGTTGGCCGAGATACAGAGAAAGAGGGCAAAGGGTACTTTGAGGACAGAAGGCCTGCTTCAAACATGGATCCGTATACTGTCACCTCAATGATTGCAGATACTACCATCCTCTGGAAATCTTGAAAGCTCTATTAGCCTGAACTGAAGACGAGATAATTCAACTCTGGGGCCTTCGACACAGGAGAATTGTGTTTCACTTACAATTGCTATCTTGTATTACTGAATAGAATAGTGTCCTTGTTGTTTGCTACCATGTATTTCAGGCAGCAAGGACTATAGTTCATTGCGTTGTTGCCTAGTGCTTTTGCAGCAGTCTTAAAATAACAGTTGTCATTTTACTAATGACAGTTGAAGCGTGATTTCCTTTTTGTCATTCTAAAACTTGGAAGTTGGCGTCAAACTTGAAAGTATCGATATTGCCCTCAGAGAATATTGCCAAGAGGGGAAAAAGATGAGGCCATCAAGAGAATAAAGGCGTGAAAAATGATGCTCAACAATACAACAATTGTGTGAAGAACAATTGAACAAGCCGGTGACTAACATCAATGCGTTCTCTACTAAGTTGCCTAGAAGCAAAGCCGGTGAAACTGCCTAGTTGTCAAATTGCAAGCAATATGACATAGAAGCCTACCTACTAGGATTGAAAGACAAGTCGAATTATTCATTACCCAATTTGAACTCAAGATTTTGCCCAATTTGTGCTCAATAAATGAGAGAGTTATATTAAGATCGATTTTGTTATCTAATCAAACTAGTACATGTCAACAATATTTGGTGTTACCAAAGATTTTAAATTGCATTAATAATTTAATTCTGTAAGCTAAAATCTATATTTTATATATAAATAGATGCTCGACTTAGATTCAATAAAAGTTTATCCGATTGTGACTTGTGAATAATAACCAAGTTTTTTTTTTTTTTTTTTTGAATAATAACCAAGTTAAGCTCAACAAAATTTTAAATTGGTTTAAACCCCATAGAAAATACCTGCAACTGATTTGTCATTTAGCAACCCGAGTTAATCTTCCCGGTTGAACCAGAAACAGTATTCCGGTTTAGCATGTCACCTCTGCTGATGGCAGCGCTGACAAAGTGAAAATGCAAAATCCCTCTATTTCGGCTGTGAAGGGTTTAAGAATTTGATCAATAAACGACATAAACTTCAAAATCTTTATCTGGAAAAACCAAAAATTGACCAAATAATCTATCTGCAGAGGTTTCTCTAATTATACCCAAAACTTTAGTTTTCTATTAACCAGACGATGTCTTCCTTCGGCCAAGCAGCAGTTAATTTGCTGAGAAAGCTCCGGAATTCTCCTTATGCTCGCTCTACCTTTCCATTTTCAAGAAAGCCCACGAATTATTTGCCGGTTCCAGGTGATTTATGAAACTGCATTGCTCGAATTTGAATGAAACTATTATGTGATTTCTTGATTTTTAAGTTGAGCTTTCATATATTCCAACGTGAGAATTCTATTTGGTCAGATGATAAAGTTGTCATTTTTAACCATTAACTGAATAAAGGGTTATAGATGATCTCATTGCCACAGCAAAATCAGTAATAGTCTCTTGGCGGGATAAAATTTATGGAGTTGTAATATACTTGGTAGCTGAAAATTAGATAAATTTAGTTGATGATATATGTTTTAGTGCTTCCTCATTGAAGAAGGTGATTCCTTTTGTTTCCAGGAAGGCGAAAATATTTTGCTGAAAATGGTTTTGGAGATTATGGCAAGAGTGGGCAGCATAAGGAAACCTTTCAATGGATTCTTCTGTCTGGTCAAGCTGGTAGTATCATTCTTTTATGGCAGCATTTGAAAATGAGGGTTGTTATAGTCACTATATCATGTTTCTGCACGAGGGAAAATGCATATTATGAGATTTTAGATATCTTGTGCACTACATAGTAATAGTTGACACTTCACAATAACCGAGAAATGCAATGTTTGGAATTCTCTTCCATTCTATCTAACTTTGAACGTTTCTTGGTTCAAAGCACACATTTAGCCACTTTTGAGTGTACCTAGATAACAAATGGTACTGAATATTTATAAATAATGTTCAGAAACATCGGATTCTATTTAGAAAATCTCCTGCTCATGAGTTTTCTTTTCTCTCCTTGTACCCTTCTTCTCAGCAATATTTCTTGGGATCAATGGAACCCCAGCCTTGGCAGATGATTCTTCAATTCAGTTAAGTTCTGAAAATACAAGCGGTCCCGAGATAGCTGATTTGCACCGAGTTGAGGACGGTTCTGTGGTGTCTAACATACATACTTCTAAATGGAGAGTTTTTACAGATAATGCAAGGGACTTCTTTTTGCAGGTAAGCAATGTTCTGACTCTTTTCCCAGAGATTTATCTTTCTCTGAGTGTGCGCGTCGTGATTAGGGACTTATCTTTGTTATTTTACTGTATCCAAGGGAAAACTGGATGAAGCCGAAAAGTTGTTTCTTTCTGCATTACAAGAAGCTAAAGAGGGGTTTGGCAAGAGAGACCCACATGTTGCATCGGCATGCAACAACTTGGTAGGTTGTAGATGGAGAAATTTCAAATATAATTCTTAGGACTCTCCATATAAATGTCTGCTTGATTTATTGTTTTGACTAGAAAAACAATTCCGTGGACAATACGTAATTGGAGGTGCCGTCAGATTGGCAAACTTCAGTCTTAACGGCTTCAATTCATCTAAATTGGTCATGGGCGTTCATTATGTTGTCATTCACAACTTATGAACAATTATGTACATTGTTTTTCTCTTGATGTTTGAACAATTACATAGATTTTTCTCTTGAAGTTTGGGTAGGAATAAGTATTACTATTGAATTGAATGTAGTGATACCTGGATATGGCTTCTCTCCAAGATGTATGAGAGTGCAATATTTGGCAAATTCTGATGCCTTGTTTTGCAGATAAAGATCTAAAATCATACTTTGAAATGTTGCTTTGGTCCAAATGCTAATTTTGTGTTTACATTATTTTAATGCACACTCCCAGTATTAAATATGGTTAACAAATATCAATAGATATCTTTCTCTTTATTTTTCTACTTTAGAAAAAATTGAATTTTCATGTTATTGCAACTCTGATAATGTTGCAGGCAGAATTATATAGAGTTAAGAAGGAACTTAATAAAGCTGAACCTTTATATTTGGAAGCTATCAGTATACTTGAGGAGTCATTTGGACCTGATGACATAAGGTAGGAAATTCTCTTTTTTGTTCACTGAGTTACTACTATGTACAAAACTGCATTTGTTTGTCCTTTCTTGGTTAACTATACTTTGAACTTCACCAAGATTTTCTTTGTTTAGTAATATACCTATTTGTGTCCAATGCATGGATGACTAATGAAGCATAAACAAGTTTAAATTGCTATAACTTCTGTGATTAAGCTATTTAACTGCCTGCCTATTGCATGCATTTAGTGACATTTACATTCATGCTCATTCCTTAAAGAGAAGTAGCATGGTTTTATGTGATTTACTGGGCTACTAGTTGAGTAACTCATTTGACGCTTCACTGTACATGTCTAACCACTATATAACTGTTATACATTTGCACGGGCTTTATTATAGAGTTGGGGCTGCCCTTCACAACCTTGGCCAATTCTACCTAGTCCAGCGGAAATTGGAAAAAGCTCGTGCTTGCTATGAGGTAACTGCATGAACAAAGCACCGTAACTTTCCGGCATGTCTTCACTGCTTCTTTGTTTTCTCCTTCAGGATTCCATTTCTCCATCAGTCTAATTCTGTTCTTGTTAAGGACCAGCGTCTAGTTGTGTAATTCAATCTGGCATAGCCCCTGGTTCAAATGAACTTTAAGCTTTAATATGGCATAGTGACTGGGCCTGGCATATTTGTTTCCCTTTTAATCCGAATATAAGAGTTTAGTGCAAAAACCAATTGTATGCTTGGCTATTCTCTATAAAGCATAACATCCACAAATTAGCCGATTTTGGCTCAAAAGGACCAAAATTTTTGTACTACAGCCCAGATTTGGAAGCACAAATTTTTAACAGAAAGGCCTGAAACTGAATTTGTAATTATTCCTGGAAAATTGGATGTCAGTGTTTCTGGCAAGGAATCATGGAGCTGTTATCAATTCTATGAGATTGTTGATTAAGTTCAAGGGATACAATGGAAATACCAAAGTGAGATACTTCTGGTCCTGTGCACTTCGCCTTTGCAAATTTGCCCATAACTATATCGCTTTTGCAGTCAAAACATAGAAAGTCATGCATTTTGAGTTTCTGCATCCGACATGTTACCTTATAGACTTTGATTCTCTCCTTTCGAGTGATTTGAATTATTCAAGAATATATATTTCATTTTTGTGCTTAAGAAGAAGTGGTATACATCATGTGTAATAATTACTAATACTGTTTTCTGCCTTTCTCTTTCACAATTCCTTTGGCAGCGTGCTCTAAAGGTATGCTATAATCATTGAACTGGTTTCTCTCCTTTACTCTGATAAATAAAATTACTGACATCTAGTCTTATTTCCTGGATTTCTTATCTAGATAAAGAGGCGTGTTTTGGGAGAGGGCCACCCAGACCATGCTGATACAATGTATCATCTTGGAACTGTAATGCCTTAATTTTCTGCCTTACTGTTAAATCTTCCCATACTTGCTGCATTCTGGTAGCTTATGTTCTTAACCTTAACATTGTTCAGTTGCAAAAATTAGGTCTAAGGAATGATCTGATATGAAAGATACATTTAGGCTCTAATTGGCGCCTGGGTTATGATTGGCACAATAATGAAAAGCTATGATCATTAGA
The DNA here is from genome assembly GCF_003713205.1 of Coffea eugenioides. Classification (NCBI taxonomy): domain Eukaryota; kingdom Viridiplantae; phylum Streptophyta; class Magnoliopsida; order Gentianales; family Rubiaceae; genus Coffea; species Coffea eugenioides. The sequence continues at coordinate 9,449,795 of NC_040041.1, forward strand.
TGCCTAAAGGCCATTAAGTTAAGTATGGCCAGTCCTGGCATATACTTTCCTAGGAGTTGTTGTTTATTTATGATTACTTTTTGCCCACAACTTCAGATTGCAGATCAGTTCAACATTTAGATATCTAATATTGTCCCTCATACTTGAATAGATTACTTTGGCAGCAATGCTTGGCTACTGCTATTGGCTGAAGTTTTTTACTCTTGAAGTTCCTTAATTTGATTCTCAGTTTGTTCAGATTTCATTTCTGTTATTTGCCAAATTAATAGGTTTTATTTGGTGATCCTCCATTAGACTTAGGGACCAGTAAATTCTCAGGAAAAAATGGTACTTTTTGCCTTTGGTAAATTTTTCAAAAGCTTTATTTGGTTATACTCTTTTAAGTGTTAATATGCCTCATGATTTTTAGAGGCGATTGATTCAGCCTTATTATTAGATCTTGAGTAACAGATACAGTTGTGACGCTACTTAATTATTGTTTTAGTGGTTAAGCAGTTGCAATAATTCATCTGGTGTTTTTACTATGTTTTCCTTTTTTGTTCTAACAAGTATAAAGGATGAGAGCGCTCTATTTATTCTATTGATTCTATTATGTGGCCACTAGTGAAAAGCATTTCAAAGTCTTCAGAAATTGAGCCCTTGCATGAATTTTAGATTCACATTGGGAAGGTCAGGATTAAGTAATATGAGAGGCGAACATAATTTTCCTTCTCAGATGCTTCCAGTTGGGTGAATTCTCTTGTATGCATTAATGGGATTAAACTTTTTTCTGTTAGGACAGCTAGATTAAGGTCTTTTTGTTATGTATAATGGTTCTTTCACTGTTCTTTGTCTTATACATGTAACCTGACTTCCAGGTAATGTTTCTTGAAGGAAAAGAGAAGGATGCTGAGGCTTTGGTTCGAGATTCTGTTCGAATACTTGAGGTCCATTAATCTGTTGCAATTGCTGGTTGTTTGCTGTCAATGATTTCTTCTCTTCTCTTTTCCTCATTGGCTTTGTACATAAAATGTAGGAAGCTGGGCTAGGGGAATCATTTACATGTCTCAGGAGGCTGCAATATCTTGCTCAGGTTGTATTTCTGTACCATCTAGTTGAGGAAGGTTCTCTAAATTCATTGTCATGGAGGATGCAACCCTGATTTTGCGTCTATTATTGTTCCTATGGTGTCAGCTACCTGCTCTTTTTTTTTTTTTAATTTTATAAATATCTTAAATCTAGATAGAAGGTCTTTCAAGGAGTTTCAGTAAATATATTCTGTTTTTGAAAATTGTTCAGTTTATTCTTAAGCTCTTGATTAGGCTGTTGATTGTGAAGACAATGACGTAAGCAGACAGAACAGATAAACATAATTATCCTAAGATTTTGCTTTAGCTTGTTACCTCAACCATTTGCTTGCCTCTGCCTAAACCATGTTCAGTTCTTCAAAGATGCTCATCTACTTTACGTGCATAATTGTATTCAGTCCTTCATTTTCCTTCTTTTATGTTGTGCATATATTCAGTTGCTTTGTGGATGTAACAGGATCCTGTATCCTGATTATCTCATGCGGAATCATTGAAAGCTCTTCAATAAGATTTTTTTTTTTTTGGGTTTGTAGATCTACATAATGTCCAACCAAATTGCAGAAGCTGAGAATATACGGAGAAAGATCTTACACATGATGGAAGTATCAAAGGTATTGCATGTTCCTTTTTCTGTCTTTACTACTTATTCAAACTCTAGTCAAGAATCTGTCTCATTTGGTGTTGTTTGGTTATACTTTAGCTTTTCTAGTGAAGTGGAAATGATACCCGCTGAATAGTTGTTTTTACAAATGGCTGGGATTTTCTATAGCTTTTCCCAGTTGCTGAATGGTATTCACGATGGGACGGGATGGTCATAAATAGCCTTCTGGATTATATCTCTTCATGAATGAATACAAAATTGAGGATGCATATAGAAAATCAACAACCTTGGTGTTTCAAATCAGCTGAATTGAAATGCAATCACAAAATAGGGTAGTAGCGTGGCTGATGGTTGAAGTCTCCTTCATAAGCCGATTTTTTGTGCCAACAGTGCCCACAGTATCAACGTGGACAGCTCAGATAGCTTCTTTTCGCAACTCCCTGCACACTTTCACTTTTTCTTCTTCTTTTCAAGAACTTGAATTTCTTCATGTTACAGTAAGTCTCTCGCTGTATATTGTCCCTTTGCTTCAAACAAGTTATTCTTATCAAGATATGGACACATTGAAATTGTCCAATGGGAAGAAACGTTTTCTCATTTTCTGTGACTGAACCCCAACAATGCTTCATTGTGTTATGTGCTCTTTCCATCAGATGTCATACCAATTGCAGCTGCTGATGTTTAGCTGCCTTCACAATCTTCGTGTTACTATTGTATTTTGGCTTTGATCTGATCTTGGTTGTATGCACTACACTCGTTTTTCTTGATATGTCTTATTGCTGCTACCTTTTTTCTGTACTTATGTATTCCATTTTTTTCTGGTCATCATGTACACGATACATGCATAACAAGTAGCCTATTTCTTAGGGTTGGGCTTCCTTGGATACTGTAATTGCTGCAGAACGCCTTGCCCTGACTCTTCAATCAGTTGTAAACTTAAAGGAAGCAGAAGAGCTCTTAGAAAGGTGAATTTCATATATCAAAGACAGAAGTTTGTCAAGTTTACTAATTCCATTTGCAAAAATGTTTAATGCATCAATTTACATGGCAGATGTCTTGATGCCAGAAAAACCTTACTTCCTGAAGACCATATTGAGGTTTGTGTCAACAAAAAACACTGACATTGTCCACCCCTGTAGTTGTCAATTTTTAGCGGTTCTTTCTAATTGAAAAGTCTGCTTATCTTGAAGGCTGGAAACATTGGAATTTCCTATAACAACGAACTTATTCCTTTAATTACCTCATGAAGCCTGATTGATTGGTTAACTTTGGCAACTATTTTATGAATCAACAAAGTTGGGTGGGAACATAGTTGCTACTGCCTAACTTATCCCAGTTGAAAGAAAAAGAAGAAAGAACAAGAAACATGATCTCAACTAAGATGATTAATTTGGTTCACATGCAGACTGCTGCAAATATGCTCTACATTGCTAGGGTGAAAACGCTCAAGTCTAACCAGCTAAGGAAGAAAAATGTTCCTCAAGCAGTGGAAGAGCTGGAGAGGGCAAAAGGCCTTTTAAGTAATTCAATAAGGTCTGTTCAATATATCTTGATCTTGTTTACTTCACACATTTAATGTTCTCTTTGGATTGTAGAAACTAAATTTTCATTGGGGGCTGTGTGCTTTAGCAGTATAGCTTTTGATATATGTTAATTGGCTCTTCAATGATGCTGAGATGAGAGTGTCAACTCAGTTTAATTCTTTATGCTATTTTGGTTTTGGTTCTTTCTCATTTTCAAGATATTCAAATATTGTCCAGTGTGGCCCATAAGAAGTTCTTAATCCATGAGTTTTAGGCTCGTCTTAGTGGCCTAGTAATCATGGATGAGCAAGTTAACTGTAGCTGCCCTCAAGGCGATATAATTATTGATATGTTTTTGATGTTTTGACATTCTATTGGGAGTCTTAATACAGTAACATCAAACTTTTTTTGGAAGAACATCAATGTTCATTTTGAGGAAAGTTTGAAGCACTAAATTAGGGATTGTAAGTTTAGTATTCTCCTAGTGTCTCTGCTTAAGCTAGAAAAAGATTGTGCAATATATAAAAGGACCAGGTTTAATGTTGAATGTTTTTTTGGTAAACAATTAATTGAAATGAGGAAGTATAAATGTTGAGGATCATATGAACAGAACTTATTTCTACAGACTACATGTATACACTAAAAGAAATTGTGAGATGGTTCAGTGGATCTTTAACTATTTAACTCAGAAAAGTGGTATAGCTTCTTAGATCATTATGATCTTGGACAGAAGCAGTATTAGGCAAGTTTTCTTATTTGGTGGTAATCTTTCTTGTAAATCTCGTGTGTTTGATAGTGGAATACATTTTATGGAACATTTCACTCTTTTGATCCTCTCCTTTCCCATCTTTGATCTGTGAATAATAGGGTAGCTCGAAAAGTTCTGGTTCAATTAAGAAAGCAGAATAGAAACCAGCAGCCCCGTGGAGTGGTCCGAAACATTGCCAAAAATGAGCATTCAGCAATGTTAATACTTGTGAGTTTCCTTATTGTTTGCAGGTTTTCTTGTGTGCAAATAAAAAAAAAAAAATCTTGGGTGGAATATTGTAACCTTCTCAAACATTCATCAGTTTTGGGGCTCTCTTGATGCTTATCATTTTCTTTATCTCATTCTTTTGGTTCAAGGAACTTTGATTGTCACAATCATTTTCATGTAGTATTCTTCTCTCATATTTTCATACGGACAAGTTTGACATTTTCTTTTTGCTATTGATTCTGCTTTTCATTGATGTATGTTCTTTAAGCAGACATCTTTTTTCTATTTCCTTTTGTGATGGTTATACCTCTAATGGTATTTACAGCTAGAATTATTGACAGGTCAATTGGTTCAGAAGACTGGAAAGAAACATCTTGAAGATCTATCCAATTTCAATGAAAAGAAATTTAAACCACTTTAGTTTAGTTGCACATCGCTTCAATGCAGATGCTTTATCTAAGATTGAAAAGCTCTTAAACGGGTGGTAAAAGAGATGGATAAGGTCTATCAAGATTGCTGAATTTCTTAAATAGAAAAGAGGAAAATGCTTCCCTGTAGGTACTGGGGAAAGCTCTGCTCAAGTTACTTCGAAATACTTACTTAGATTTGCTCGAGATCTACTAAACTTATTTTTAACTCAATTGAATTAACAAATTTCATTGTATAACATGAAGGTTACACGAGGTTTCAGTTCAATCAGCTGACCTCTGTTTTCTTAATGCGTTTGACTTGGTTTGATTTGGAAAAGCTTAGTCAATTATGTTTTATCTAACGTTATATGAGTTCATACACTAAGTTTGGTTTGCAGAAATATACTGATATGTGCTTTGCAATACTTGCTGTTCTGGATCAAGGGACTTTTATGTGATTCTAACTACAATTGCTGGTGAATTTTGCTGCAGTTGCAGTCACTTAATGCACTTGCATCATTGGAGATCACCAAGCTAGAACTGCAGGAGTCTATGGTCAGTGTTTGCAGCTCCCTGAAAAATCAATGAAATTGATGACCTTTTGGTGAAACATTAAGTGTGATACTTTACCTTTAATAAAAAATTGAATAAATTTGATAGATAAGATGAAGTGTGGATCTCGTAAAATGAAATACTGTGGGTTGATAAGATTATTTTATATTCTCAAATATAATAAGGTAGGTCATTAGAATAAAGGATTCCTCTGAGATACCTGGCCATCAGATTGGAACAAATCTGAACTAGAAGTACAGCATCCAATTCAGGTTACAAATATTTTGGATGTCCAAGTCTTAAGCATCTGTTACTTCTTCACATACTCAGGAACAAATCTGCTCTGATAAAATGGAATTGATGGAAGAATTACTATTTTTATTTTCTCAGATCAGATGTTATACCTTTTCATTTTCTCATCAGATTTGATAATCAAATATTATCAATTCATCATTTTTTTCCAGTCATTTCTGATGTCTGAATTATTATGAATATGGTAATGTTTGTAATTGCGTTGGTAGTACCATGGACGTTTCTTTGACCTCATTGTAGCAAAACATGCTTCTTATGGCGGTTTTGTGCAAATTCTTGTTACTGCTTATGGTGGTTATTGTGGTAATTTTGTCATAATGAGAAGGCTATTAAGAAAATGACCAACAGAAAGCAAATATATAGCACTTGATGCCCTTGTTTTTGATCTTCTCTATCTTCCTTACCAATTCACTACTGCATCTCTCTGATCAATTGGAGCTTGAGTGGGCATACATTATAAAGCAGCTTGACCATAATGGGCAATATACTTTTAGAAAGATTAATTTTATGCTTATATCCAGCTGAAATTTCACAATCTTCTGGATGTTCTTTTCATATTATCTCTGTAGGATTTAATCCTGAAATTCTCTACTATGTTCTGGTTTTGAAAATTCTTAGTGCAGTTTAATCATTCTTAAGTTCTATTTTCTGAAACAGGACGAAGATCGTCCTGTCTTTGAGGCTGAGAAAATTCTTCACGAATGCATGTCTACTTTTAAGGAGGTATGTCCAAAATGGATTATAGATCCTTGTCAGGTTGATTTTGCTCTCCCTTTCCAGAAATTAGTTGTTTGGATGTGTTCCCTTACACATAAAAAATCGTCATACAGCTGCAGATATTGGATTATTTACAATATTTTTGTTATATTTTTACCAAATATTTTTGTTATATTTTTACTAAATTAGAAAATATTGAAGCTTTTATAAGTTTGAAATGACTTTGAAGTCATACTAAGAAATCGGCTTCCCGGTCTCCTCCTATCACATATGGCTTTTCTTTTTCTTCTTTTGCAACTTACAACGTTATTCTCCACTCAGCAGACAACATGATGCATCATGGAACACAATCTTCTCAGAGCATACGAAGATTCAGCGATGCATCTCCCCAGCTGGTTTGACAGTTTAAATTAAAAAAAAAAAAAATTAACAATCAAACCACAATACACTTTTAGGGTACAAAACCCAGAACCTTATCCTCCTATAATCCTTCTTTAATCCAAATTCATGGGTCACTAGCGGGGAGAGCTTTTCTGCATTACATTTGCTCTTCCTTTTATGATATAATTTACCATTTCTACTGTAGCTCATGCCTTTCCTGTTGACCTCCTTTTGACTCATCTTGCTGATCCTAGTTGCATGTGAATGAGGTCTAATCCTGACAATGGCTGAAGAGATCATCTTTTTTTTTTTTTGACCTCACATGAAGAGATTGTCACTCCCTGTTTGGCAGTAATTGTTTAAGGCAGTATGGTTTTTCTTTGCAGTTTGGCACCGAGACGTCCTTGTCTAGTTCTCCTGAGGTAAAAACCGAGTACCTCTCGTGCTTGAAGCATCTACTCGCTTTGATAAATGATAACTCAACAGCAAGCGTTAAGCAATCCAGAAAGGCTGCTTTGGAAGAGTTGAAAGACGAAATCAAGCATGTAGAAGTTGAAATTTCAGCCACCAGAAAACGTAGAAGTTAAATTTGTTTGTACATGATGTAAGTTCAGTCACTGGCATCTGCAGATTCAAAGAATGTTCCAGCAGAGTTTAACATGCAGTTGAAGTCCTCAGAATTGTGCTAGCTGTTCAGCTAAAAAGAACGCACAACGTGCGTATAGTTCTCTTTGTTGGATTTCCGCAGTTTTGCTTTTGTAGCTCAATTGCAATTGGTAGTTTTGATTCCTATTCTTTTGAAGGTTTACAGGGTTTGCTTCGATAGGTATTCTGTACAGATATTTTTACTCAGAATGTGAAGTACATGGTGACTGAAATTCCAGAGCTCTCCAGCTTATGCTCATTTTAACATTTTTCCCATGAAAGCAGAAGATAAAGAAAATATAACAAACAATAGCTTCCAAGTAGAAAAGAGAGAGCACACACATGAAAGAATGCATATCTTGTAGTCATACATGGTAATGAATATGCTTTTACAGATGGTGCTAATAGGTGATATATTTTTGCAGCTACAGAGTTCAAAAAGCTAGAGATCAAGGACAAATTTATTACTTCAGTGTTGGCATATTTAATTAAGAGAAACAACCAAATTAATGCCACCTTTTCCGATTTGTTATCGGCCAACTTTTGCATAGTGGGATTACACGAAAAAGTGCTTGATTGCTGATTCAGAATAGTTGCAAGTACCGATAAAGTATCTAGTCATAATAGTATTAGTATAAGGACTGCAAGCAACACTACTGCAATCCAAGGGAAAAGAATTTTTGTTATCAAGTGATTATCCAATACTTTTTCTTCTTCTAATAGTAGATACGTCAATGGTATGGTTGGATTAGATGACATGACCAAGCACCACAAAAACAAGTAAACAACAGTCATAAAACTGCTACGGGTGGAAGATCCAAATCACAAATATTGCAACGGGTGGAAGCTTAAACAAATGCCCCGCCGCCGCCGTGCCGTGCCGTGCCAGAATTCAACCACCACCAGATTATCATAGGGAAGATCCAAAAGTATCATCATAATTTTGGAGAAAAAGTGTCGAAGTCTAAAGTTCTTCTGAAGTTTCATTAAAGCATCACGGATAACCGGCTCAACCAATAATATTTCAACCAATGTACGTACATAATTAAGTGTAAAATTTCAAACCTGCAGGGCATGTGTAAACAGTTCAAAGCATTTGATTTTTAGAAGTAACGTATTCAACAACAAATCTGGCTTGAACAAATCAACTGAACGCACGCAACCTTGTTTTTCCTTCTACTAGTAAATATGCAAAAGCTGAACAGAACACGAATACAAGTTGACTCAGTTGATAAGGAGACGTGAATACAAGATTATGAATTTTTACATCGCTGTGTAGATTGAAAGTATATCTTGATTCATGGTGGTGGTCGAAATCGAAACCATTCAAACTTTAATTTAAAAAAAAAAAAAAAAAAAGAGGCGGAATGGGATGACCAGCCTGGCTGACTCTTTCTAGCAATATGAACATGATGAAGATCTTCCCTGTCACCCGGACTTCATATGCAATCTATTTTGGTGAATAGATAAAGTCTTTTATACGTCTAAACAATAAATTGCCACAACTGGGAATTATAAATTAAGGGACCAATTCTCTTGTTTCCAGTTTCAACCGGTTAAATATTCTATTTCTCACCAAAATTTAAAAAGTCCTTGTAATGGAATGGACCCCTAGCGACACATTGAATTAAATGGACATTCAAGCCTGACATCAGCTCCACAACTAGACATATATCGACTCTATTATTACGATTCATGTAACGAATTATCCTACGGCCTTCATTACTTCCATGACAATATGACATACCTACGTTACTTTCATTTTCTGAAAGAGACATTATTGTTCGAATGGTTGAAGCACATAACCAACACATTCCCAATAGTATAGCGTGGAGCTTTGTGTTTCATTCCATTCCGACCCCAATAGTAAGCAAAACTGGCCATTTCCAGAAGAACCCTTTCGCCATAGCGTTGCTTCTTTGATGGAAAGAAGAAAGGGTAGCAGAGGGAGCATTGATGAATTGGCTTTGGTGAAGGCAGCAGCATGTGCATGGTATCAACATGGATCAGGATCTGAAGGCCGAGCAGTGCGCGAGTACGATCTTGCAATGCCTAAAAGAGCTCCTAAACCATCAAGGTACAAGATTGAAGCCATGAAAGAGTCTGAAGAAGCTCCTATACATCGTCTCTCACCTCCAACATCAGCTCCTCTTAGTCCATTCTCTACTGCTAGTAGCAAACAAAGCGAGATATCTCTTCTTGATGATTATGAAATCCAGAGGATATCGAAGGAACTTGATCGCTATATGGCAGAGTCGAGTCGAGCCGAGTATTTAAAAAGTTTTCTTGGCAGTGATCATCGCGCTAATAACAGAGTTGTGTCGTTATCAGAAAGTGGCACAAGTGAGGGAAAAAGTAAGCAGAAACGCAAAAATTCAAGAGGGTTTTGGATGAAGTATGGGGCGGTATGTGGCTCGAGGAAAGATGATGTCGTGGATGGTCGGAGTTTTAAAATTGCATATAGTCATGGTGGCCGGAAAAATTGGTAACGGAGGTCAAAACTTCTAGCTGCTGAACACGGGGCATCCATGTCTAGTCAAAATTGATGAGATTGGATATGTTCAGTTGGTTGTCGGCTTGGAATTAAAAGCTCAAAACAGAAACAGTACATTGAGGCGTGGTACGAGTAGTGTATGCTAGTTATGGATCTGATTGAGGTGGACCTTTTTTTTTTTTTTTTTTTTAAGTTTTTCAATTCCTCTATTGGTATCATTTTTTTGAATGGAGTGTGAAACTGTGAAGTAAACAAAAAGTGTAAAATCTCTTGCTTTTCTGGAGTTTGCTCCATCAACTTGTAAGGTACTTCTGGGCTGGCTTTGCTACTACAATGATTTGTTTTAAACGGTTCTAACGTAAATTTGTAATTTTTGTTCAGAAATCCTCAGCCAATAACACGACGCTTTATCCAGCTTAGTACCAAGTTCACAAATTCCACAAAAGCGTGAAACTAGTTACGCTTTCAGGGCCAGTAACTAGTAGTAATAGGATCCCCTTCACGCGCCCATTCTCAACGGCACAAACAGCACAAAAAAGGTTAGACCCCACGCTTCCCGGACAAATTCATGGAGAAAGTTTTGGTTTTCTTTCTTGTGTATACCACGCCTTTATCCTCATTGTCTTTAAAGGCGCAGAATTTGGAATTGTTAACTTTGCTTTCAATGACCTTGAGCACGTGACACTACGGCAGATGTCGGGAGCACCCCAACACTCCTTATCCTCTCTAACCCACCTCCGCCATCTCTCCACCAGCGCTGCCGCCACCTCCACCACCACCACCTGGTATGCGCCACCAAAATCCCTCCGCCAACCTCAAATTCAGGGTTCATCAGACCCAATTCTCACAACTCTCTCAGAAGCCATAATAAACTCCCCAAAAAAACCTCTTCAAACCTCACTCAAAACCCTCCTCCCTTTTCTTAAACCCCAGGACATCATAAACCTCATAAACACCAATCCTCATTCCATTTCCCCTGATTCCATCTACTCTTTCTTCACATGGCTCTCTTCTCCCTCACACCCCACCCCCTATCGCCACACCCTTTTCTCCTATTGCACGATGGTCCACTTCCTCTGCAGCCACAAAATGCTCCCATATGTTCACAACCTTGTCAACACTATTGTTTCAAGAAAAGGCAAAAATTCGGCTTTCTCAGTTTTTTCAGCAATTCTCAAGACCAAAGGTAGCCAAAGATCCAATCTTTATGTGATTCTTAACAGTTTGATCATTGCTTACTTGAAATTAGGCCTTTTTGACGATGCAATGCAGTGTTATAGATTGATTAAGAAGCATCAACTTCATATCCCTTTTGAGGCTTGTTTGAGAATTCTTAATCATTTTATGAAGTTAAAGTCTCCAGCTTTGGCTTGGGACTTTTATAAGGAAATTTTGGAAGCTCGGTTTCCACCAGATTTGTTCTGTTTTAATATTTTGATGAACAAATTTTGTAAAATAGGTGAAATAAGGGAAGCCCAGTTGGTTTTTGATGAAATTGGGAAAAGGGGTCTGAAGCCTAGTTTAGTTAGTTTTAATACTTTGATTAATGGGTACTGTAGGTTGGGTAGTTTGAATGAGGGGCTCAGGTTGAAGAGAGTAATGGAGGAGAGTGGAATATTGGCTGATGTTTATACTTATAGTGTTTTGATCAATACATTGTGTAGGGAGAGTGAGATAGATGGTGCAAATGAGTTGTTTGGTGAGATGTGTGGGAAAGGTTTAATTCCGAATCATGTTACTTACACTACATTGATAAAGGGTTATTGCAAGAATGGAAGGATTGGATTGGCAATGGAAGGTTATCAGAAAATGTTAAGTGATGGAGTGCAACCTGATTTAATCACTTATAACACGCTTGTTGATGGGCTGTGCAAGACTGGAGATGTGGGCAAAGCGAGGGGTCTTGTTGAAGAGATGACACGAAAAGGTTTGAAGCCGGATAAAGTTACATATACGAGTCTCATTGATGGATTATGTAAAGGGGGTGATTTGGAAGCAGCATTAGAAATTAGGAATGTCATGGTAAGTGAAGCAATTCAGCTTGATGATATTGCCTATACAGCTCTTATTTCTGGCCTTTGTAGAGAACGGCTTATCAATGATGCAGAAATTATGTTGAGGGAAATGTTAAATGTTGGTTTGAAGCCTGATGATGCTACGTTTACTATGGTCATGGATGGATTTTGTAAGAAGGGAGATGTTAAGAAAGGTTTCAAGTTGCTGAAAGTGATGCAGAGTGATGGACATATACCTGGTATTATAATTTACAATGTGCTAATGAATGGTTTGTGCAAGCTGGGACAGATGAAGAATGCTGACATGCTCTTGCATGCAATGCTCAATCTAGGAGTTGCTCCGGATGACATTACTTTTAACATCCTATTGGATGGGCATTGCAAGTATGGCAACCCTGACAATTATGAGAAACTACGTAGTGAGAAAGGGCTTATTCTTGACTATGGCTCTTATTCTTCACTGATTGCCAGTTTAAGTAAAACCTCAAAACGATACAATAGATGATCAAGCGCCGCATTGTGCTCATCCCAAAGGAATATCTGGATATCAAAACTCAAGGACTTTTTTTACAATAGCCTCAGACTGGATGAAATGTGTTGTATAGGTGGAGAAAACTGGGTATTCCTAGCAAACAGCCTAAACAGCTTCAAGATATCTATTCCTGGGCGGGCGGACCTTTTCCGAGTTGTATATGTGGTTACATTTTCTTGAGGTGGAAAATGCATGCTAGGTAGCTATATCTAGGCTTCTGATAATTCATGGGTGTGGAAATTGCACGGGTTTGCTCAAGATGCAGTTCTGCCGAAATTGAGAAGGATAGTAGATTTAAAAAGGCTCTGTCAATTCACTCGGTTCTCATCCCTCACAAACAGCCTCATGGAAGTGAGAGTATTGCTGCTTCATTATTGGTGCATTGTAGAATCTGATTGTCTAATGGGATTGGAACGTCTGTTGGGTGTGGAAGCAACACCTTGAGTTTCTCCGGGCAGGAGGCTTGAGAACAGTGCTGAAAGGCTATGTCCAAACAGATGGGACAACTAAGCTGATGCAATTTATGGATTTGAAGAATTGAATAGGTACACTTAATATTGCAAATTTGGCTTGATCTCATAGAAGAACGACTTCTGGGATGATGTTAATATTAAATTAACTAGAAGGATCTGAGAATACAGGGCTGTTAACCTATGTTAAAGAGATGTCCAAAGAGCAATGTAACAAGAAATTCTACCAACTAAAGGTCCAAATGATGTTTTCATTAACTATTGTAACTTGGTCTTGGCACATAAAGTTCTTGTCTGGGATTAAAAAAATGCTATGTGGATAAGGAAATTGACGTGTATTATACAGGTAAAAGATTTCTCCTGCAGATGAAAAAAAGGAATCTATACATCATGGCTATGCTGTCTCTATTTTTTTTTTTTTTTTTTTTGGCGGTGGGCTCATTCCTCCTCTTATGAGGAGTTGCTACACTTCTTGATGAGAAACAAAGCAGTTGATTTCTTCTTATTCACGATTGCCATTCGATGATTCTTCACAACACTGCAAGAATGATTGGCTACTTTCATCATTTGTAACTCTTAATTACTAGAAGTCTCTGTTCTATGATCAAGCTTACGGAAGCTAGTATGATTAAGATGTTATTTATTGTTGAAAACCAATGTATTGGATAATCTTGCTCATTGAACTTTCTAGCAAAGAAAAAAAGGGAATGTAGGAGATAAATTGAAAGGGGCTTAAAAAGTATGACGTTTTCTACTATCTCATTGGAGTAAATTATAGGGACCAAAAAAAAACGCATTTTAGTTTATTTTGCTTCCTTTTTTAATTTTTTTCCCCATAAGTCATTGGAGTAATCCAGCTAGATAGCCTGACGGGGTCAATGTATTGGGCTTAGTGCGATTGATCTTCCAATTAATTGATTGGGTCGCACACTAGAAAACTGGAAATTGCTGTAGTCTGCTTGGACTCGTTCGGCTAAATTTGGCCCTTTTAATGCTTGGTTTGTTTAGTTCACACGGCCTTTTAAGATATGAGCTTTACTGCCAAGAAGTTTGTCAAAATGGTAAATAAACGAATAAATAAAAGCTTTATTACTGAGAAAACCATTCATAATATGAAATTTGACAGAGAGAGAAAAAACTATTCATGATTTATACGCTGACACTTTAAAATTTTATTTTGGCAAGTGTATGTCACAAAATATTTTTCAATGCAAAATCACAAAAAGGTACCTATGTAGCTTTTCGTTCTATGAGGGGGCCCTAATTCCAAATGACAAATTATAGAAAAATTTAAACGGAATTGGTCGAAAAGATGGTGGCAAACCGGCATTAGTCTAAATATTTCAATTATTCAAAATAAGATACTTGAGGAAAATGATATCGGTTCTGAAGACATTCTCTCAGACATATTATAGATTCGATGATTGAGAATGTTCGCTTTACTGTATTACATCAACATGTAGTGGATGTAATTTGTATTTCAAGAGAGGAGGAAAACATTGAGCACAAATCAGCACACCATGCAAAGATGTCCAATCATATTTAATCTTTTTGAAATTTCCCTCCGACCATTTTGTAAAGCAATTGATACTAGACGAATTCTAATAATCTCATTAATAAAATTTTGCTTCTTTTCTAGAAAAAAAGATATTGAAGGAAAAGAAAATTATCTATAAAAAAACTTTTGTGATGGATCCAAAAGTATTTTATTACCGGACTTAAGACCAACAAAACAAGGACAAAGACAGAGATATTGGGTAGGTAGCCATGGTGCCTATAGGCGGCAGGAGCACTCAAGAACCCGTGTGGAATGTGAAAGAAGATGCATGTATTCAACAGCAAATCGCCATCGAAATCTTTAATATAATCAGCAAGAGTGGGGAGATGGTACAAAATTCGAACCCTTTTCATTTGGAATTCGAAATTGAAGTATTCAAAATAATAAATGCATGGGGATTGTTCAATAATGCTACTCCTAAAAGAAAACTGGAAAAGTGCTTAGGGATCAGCATTTATTAGCCTAAAGAAAACAAATAAAGTGGAAACCATTAATGTAAAAATTGTTCAAATTCTTGTGCAAACTGGAAGAACGTTGGATCCAGCAGTGTGCTATGAGGTATTCCAATAGCCAAAAGTAGACTCTTTTTCCAATAATGGGAGGCAGGTTAATTTCATGTATGAACTTCATCGCCAACTTTGAAATTTGAAGGTTTTGTTGCAGGCCTCCAATTAATATATCAACGTACATTGATTGATATTTAATAATTATGAGTCTCATTGGGCCTAGGTGAATTTTCTTTCTTTTTTTGTGGGGCTCTTGCCTTCTTTGTCCGAATGTTTCTTGATTTATTTTTTGCATTGGCATTTTCAACATGAAAAGACGTAAAAAAAAAAAAAAAGAAGCTTTGATAGCTCATCATCGAGCACTAGATGCATGTTGATAGAGAACTATCATCATTGGATAAAAAGGATGACAACTTTTTCAACTTGAATGCAATGAATCCGCTGGGCAGAATCCCAATGCCAAATGCCTTAATAATCCAAAAAATATAACTAATCCCTGCAAAGAAAGAAACACTGTGCTGTTATTGGAAGTTTAAAACTGGGCATGGCTTTGATTATGTTATTGAAAGCCATGTTGAAGTACTCCTAGGTTAGTACAAGAAAAGGGTTTCGCAAATTAATTTTCTGTTCTTGCTTTCAAAATTTGTCTTGAAAAACAATTGTAGAAGCTTTTTTTTCCCAACAAGTCAGGGTCATAGCCAAGAGCCCTTTATTTTTCGGCAGTGTTTTCGTCTGAAATCACGTTAAAGTGTATCTTAACATTATGCAGTTCTCCACATGCGAAATGCCAAAATGCCTTTAAAAAATAAAGTCACAGATCGAAAGAGGAGAAAAAGCTAGCAAGTCACAGTTTGTGTTTCCCACGGCCTGCGCACTAGAAAATGATTTGACAATCATATGTCTAAATCTAAATCTGAGTGTTCTTCTTGTAGTCGTCCATGTCTTATAAAAGGACTCCATGGAGAAGATGTAGTTCATCATAAGTATATGTCAGGTGCCCTAGATTGCATCATAAGTGGAGAAGATGTAGTTCATGAATATATATCATGTGCCCTAGCTAGATTATATTTAATTTATTTTGTGAGTACATACGTCCAACTACTTTAATCTCCCAATATGCTACTACATGATGTACCAGGGAAATGAACCGTGGAATTGTAGAATCACCATTTTCTACCTCATATAGTATAAACAATTAGTAGTACTCTGTGACAGGGACATGAACTAGTACTATACTACATTATAGGGCCACACTGATCCCTGATATTTGTTTTTTTTTACTTGTTTCCATCCATTTCTCCATTTTCACTTCCACAAGTACAAAGGCTGGTGGCCACCACCAATGCATTAAAGTTTGGTGGGATGGAAGGTAAAGGTTCAAACCTTACCTTCCATCAATTTGCTACATTAAAAGTGACTCTGCTTAAAAAAATTCAGGCGGGTGCATAGTGCATTTGTCTGGTCCGATGGTGGTTCAATCCCCTCTACGTTACCTTTGGACCTCTTCAGGTCCTCCCCTCCCCTAGTACAGGATAATTTATCGTATCAGCGAAAAAAAAAAGTACCAAAACCAACAAAAGGACATGGACAAAATAAAAGGGAAACTGTTCCCTGCTGGCAATAACTATTCACGTAACTAGCGGCCAAGGCCAACCATCTCATGGTAAACGCAGAAGAATTGAAGAAATTGTTTTGGCGCAAGGGAAGGTGCTGAGGGCCTGAGGGGACCAAATCGATAGTACGTACTAGCATATCAAAGCACGTAGCAAATATACAAAAACTTGAGTTTGACACACTTTTTCAAAAGAAGTGTGCGCTTTTATATCATATCCATGTAACAACATAGCAGCAGCTTCTGTCATCTACCCTAATAAAGTGATGAGATTCTAAAAGCGTGGCTAAAATCTAATGTTTTATGTTAATCAATACAATGCGTTTTTGTGCGAGCCGCCGTATTTGATCGGCAAAATGGGGTACTCGAGGAGGCTTGAAAGGGATCGCAGCCTAATTGGTTGTGCTTTTGTTTTGGTTTCCAGCTGTTTTTCGCATTGCAAGTCTCAACTGCATTTGTTTGTTTGCTTCCATTCCAACCAAAATGCAACCTTCCACAAGTTGCAATCTCCTTTTTTATCTTCTTCTTCTTCTTCTTATTCTTGTTTTTGTTTTGTTTTTTCTTTTGGGGGGGGAGGGGGTGGGGGTCCTAAATGGCATATCCCGATGCTTCGTTGGTTGGCACCAAGTGCATGCTATTTATGTAAGATGAAATCTTATCCTAGTTAGATCTTCATACTGACCTTCTTTCAGTGTATCTGTAGTTTTGCACTAATACTGCATTGGCTAAGAATGCCAAGCATATATGGCTTCTAAAAGAACTGGTTTGCACTCTTTTTTATGGATGGCCTGATCAAATAACTAAAATTGAACCCCTTTTTTTTTATTATTATCATCTACTGGGTTAAACATAAGATTGCCATTTACTAGTAAGGTGAGATTTGGTTCTTGTCATTTCCTAGGTGGCCCCTTCTTTATCCCGTATCATGATTATTGTGAGTTCCTGCACCTAAAATGTCCAGGAAAATTTCCATTCCACTTGAGGACTTGTCTTAATCCATCAATCGTGCTATTGTGAATTCGTCCATGGATATGTCATAATATGTCTCCCTTAGGTATAAGTTATATCATGACACTAATAAAGAAATTCGGCATGGGATGCTGGAAAGAGTGACTTATACGTGTATCTCAAAAAGGAAATCCAATTCCAATCAGTAGAATATACAATTTGTGATGCAAATTTTGATGTTCTAGACTCAGTCTTCTCTAATTTAGATGCCCATAATTTTGGATAGATGATATGTTTTTTGGGCGTAACTTTGCATGGATTAATATCATAGTATGTATGTATATCATCTTTACTTTTAAGAGATGCTACTTCGACTCTTGCATCAAGTTCTTAATCAAAAATCTATGCCATACAATATTAGCTTATGGTCAAATGCACAAGATCAATCAAGTTGAAAGACTTGGTTTCTTAATATATAAAGACAAAAGAAGAATGAAAAGAGAAAGGAGAAAGACGAAAAAGACCAAGATTATGATGGGACAATTATTCATGTTACACAGCTAATACAATGTGTTAGTCAATCTCGTGGTGATTACTAGACACCTTTATAGGGCTGGCAAATACAGTGAAATTAGCTTGAGAAGTCACTGCCGACTAACTTAAAGTTTATCCTGAGGGGACTGCACGAAAGAGATAAATCCCAAACTCTAATTGTCTTCCAGTCATGGGATTGGCTTTTCCACGTCGCTTTTTCTTTTCGTTCTTTTGTGGTAACTTCTAAGCTTTTAGGCTCCACTCCTCTCCCCACCAAAAAATAGATAAGTTAAACCCCACTCAATCAAAATGGTCATTTATTCAAAAAAAAATCGTATATTCAAATTTTACTGTTAATACGAGGGTTATGTAGATAAATAATCTATAAGAACTCATATGACTGTAAGCGACTTATGATCCTATGATATATGTTTTGATTCGTAATGATGATGATTAGAATTGTATCCATCGAAATATTTTCCTATGAAAAAATAATAATAATTAAAAAATAGATACAAAACGAAAAGAAGATAATAAATCCGCTCATGATGATCTTGTCACTCTTTTGTGCTGGACTTAACTATTCTCCACAATTAATGTACATGACTCAAATTCTACTTCATGATTGGAGTGACAATTCTCTACTGAAACCAAAATTGGACTGAATCTACTCCGGTTGCGTTTGGTTCTGTAGCAGTTGGAAATTTGATTGGACTTGAAATTTGAATAGAGTATACTTGTTTCTGTCGAACCAAAGCCAACCTAAAGTAAATCTATTCAGTTCACATAAATTTTGGTTCGTCAAGTATTATGAATTATTGCTCGTACGAGTACACGGCTCTTCCAACCACCAGCTTTTGATCTGGTGGTCACCATCAAAGCATTAAAGCTTGGTAGGATGGGAGGCAATGGTTCAAACCTTGTCTTCCACCAATCGTTATATTTAAGTGATTTTGTTTAAAAAATTCAGACGAGTGCGTAGTGCAACTGTCTGATTTGGTGGTGGTTCAATCTCCTTTGAGTTACCTTTGGATCCCTTTAGATTTGTCCCCTCCCTCTAGTATAGAATAAAATAGGTTTATCGTCTCGGTCTCCTCCGGGTTACCATTGAATTAACAAAAAAAAAAAAAAGTACACGGCTCTCCCTTTTAAATGCAGGGTACAAACAAAAACATTGAGAGTAAATCCAATTTCCTATCCCTGGGTCTGGTGGTGGTTCAATCTCCTTCGGGTTATTTTTGGATCTCTTCAGATTTGTTCCCTCCCTCTAGTATTCTAGTATAGAATAGAATAGATTTACCGTCTCCGTCCCCTCTGGGTTACCCTTGAATTAAAAAAAAAAAAAGAAAAAAGTACACGGCTCTCCCTTTTAAATGCAGGGTACAAACAAAAACATTGAGAGTAAATCCAATTTCTTATCCATTCAGGCTAGCCAGCCAGCTAGCTGGATTAACTTCTAGCAGGTCTGACATCAGTCTCCCTGACAAGAAAAGAATTATGCGATCCAAACAGGAAGAGAAGATACAAAGCTACCCAACAGTGGATTGTCATACAGGATTTACCTCTTACAAAAAAAGTTGTTAAAAAATGAACTGATATTAAAAAATCACCATAATTTACAAATGATGAATCATATGCAGTAACCATATACAGTAATGCACATGCAAAGAACAAAAAAAAAAAAAAAAAAAAAGAGTGGTTAAACTTAATCCCACAAGACAAGATGAAAGAGCCTCTTTAATCATTTTATTTGCGCATGTCGGGAATGTGTAAGCTTTTGAGTAAGGGCCGGCGGAAGAGTCTAAAGAAGCTGTCTTCCAGATTGCATGCAACCTTCCTTTTTGTAGACCCCAGCATTACTACCTGTGCTGTGACTGATATCCTAAACTTTAAGAAACTAGTACTACTACTACTAGGTTAATCCTTCTTCTAATAATAATGGCTCCGGTCTACTCCATCGTGGGTTAGGTGAAGAAACTTTATTATTATTATTATTATTTATTATCATCTATCTTCCACCCCAAAATAAAAGGAAAATGGAAAAATCCTTTTAAACACAAATTTGTGAGCGCTACCCGTTTTAGCCAAATCCTTTTTTTTTTTTCCTCCCATACATTAGGCATCTATTGCTTTCTATTATTTGTGCTAATTAAAAGATTCTCTTTAGATGCCAAAATAAAAAGAATTGAGTGCGTTTAAACATTATTGATTGAACCAACCATTAGTTTGAATTATGATTTGCATAACCACCTTTTTGTTGGTATCCCTTTCTTCACAAGTTATTTTCTAAGGATCGGCGCTGCTGCTTCCCACCTAAAATTTCCCACACATGCAAACATAAAATGAAAATTTGTATTTAAAGGATGTTTTGTTAATAATTGATGTAAGGCAAACATTTGTTATTGCTCACCAAAAAAAAAATTCTGTAATTACCAAAAATAGAAAAAGCATTAAGACCGAAATGCGGAGCAAGGAAAAAGAACCGAGTGAGTGAATGGTTGGATATAATTTAACGCTCTTTTAGTAACTAACCAAGTACAGTTTGGCATGGAAAACGACCACGTTTGATCAAAAAAGACTGGATGATTATTGTGCTATAGATGATACTAATGTCCAAAAAAAAAAAAAAGGAAGGAAATCACAGACATAAAATAAAAAAATATCTTCACTAGCACAATACAGTAGTAATACTTTATACAGCACAACAGCACAGGACCCAACCCAAGTCCTGCGGATGCATTATCATGAATTATACATTTCTCGTTTATCTCCGGCTAGCCACCTCACCCCCCAAAAGGAAAAAAAAAAATATTTACCAAGCCAGAGCAGCACTATTTGGTACTACACAGACTTGCTACAATCGGCTTTTCCAAATCCCACTCTTCTATTGGCCAAATCAAATTCCACCCACAGATTCTGCTGATGGAAGTTGCCGATAATGTTACTTGCAACTCCAAGGGACTGTGACCGTCCGATGCCCAGACAATGCACCCCGTTACCCATATCATCCATGATTCTTTCTTTATTAACAAATATTTCGACACCCTTTTCAAATTCTAGAACCATATCCCCTATCAGCTGCCCAATTTCAACAGGGTTGCCATCAAAACACATGTCCAGCGAACCACCGTAAACGTACCCCTTCTTCAATTTTGGACCTGCTAGCCGTACAACTTCTTCCCTCACTTTATTGTATGCCTCCTCGACCAAAAATGTATACTGGGTGCCGGAATCGATCATCGTCTGGCCGGAACCGCCACCGTCGGGCCGGAACACGGATTCCGATATGTTCAATTTTTTGGTGCCAATTCTCATGCCCACTAGCCCGATGGTGTAGGCTAGAGGGTCAAAATTGGGCATGCGTTGACCATTCGCAAAAGTCAAAAGATCGATGTACTGAAAAGTGTTTGAGTTCGGATTTTGGCCTAGGTAAAATCCTCCCGCGGGCATTATGTTACCTTGACCCTGTCGGACGGGCACACAATAAGAGAATTTTTGCAACTTAGTTTGGGAGGCAAAGGATAATCTCCCCTGATTCATTCCCAAAATGCCCTTGTCTTCGCTCGAATCGGCTGCGCATCCAAGAACCAGGGGAGGGGTACTCTGGGAACTAGAAAACGTGAATTTTTCTCTGACGAGATTGCCCTCTGCCAATGTGCCGTCGGCATAGAAGTAAGAGTAGTGGCACAATTGCTTTTGGTCACAGGAAGTTGGAACGCTATAATCGGGAATTCTGGGTTTACACATGGGGTGCGTACAAGGCAGAACGGAGAAAGAAGAGGAAAGAGAAGGGTCGAACGTCGTCGTAGGAGGTGCCGTTCTCGGTGATGGACTCTTATTGTTGCATTGAATCCAAGAAAGTTGGCTTCCGGTGTCCAAAACCATTTGCTGGCTCTGTGGGGGGGTCCCTATTGGTAGAGAAACAATCAGAGCCATGGAATACTTGAACGAAGATTTGTAATCGTATGGCAATGGTTGCTCGACCTTTTCTCCAGCATTCCGGTTCCGTTTCTTGGTGCTCGTTGATGATGAAGCAAGAGACGAGAGAAAGCTTGTTTCTGACGAAGCATGTTTGGATAGAGGGGCTGAGGTTAGAGGAAAAGAAAGAGAAAAGGAATGGTCCAAGACTGTTGCTTTAGTCAGCTTTGAGTGATGGTTCTTGTGGGCTGCTGATGAAAGATTGTGAAAGCTGAAGAAGAATATGAGGGAAAGAAAGAAAAGGGGGCTGAAGGAAGCCATGGATGAAGAAGAAGTTTAAAACTTCAAGAGCTTCCTGAGAAGAAAACAAGATTGTTTTGGCAGAGGAAACTTAAAGGGGGAGAAGGGAGCGAGTCTGGACTCTGAAGTGTGGGGAAGAGCGTGAGAAGTGGAGAGGGGTTGGTTGGTATTTATATGGGTTGGAAAGGGTCCGGAAAGAACAATGCAAAGCCAAAAAAGCAAAGAGAGCGGAAAAACGCGGTTTCCTTATTATTGATGAGTTGTTGCAGCTAATTGATCGCCTCCTTAGCTGAGCAGTACTGCTGGTCTGTCCGAAAATATAAAGACCGAGTGAAGTGAGGGAGATTCACTGTGCGCTGGACTGTCCTTCTCAATGGTGCCACAGACGTAGCCTCTGTAATTTGCTATAATTAGTTTAATTTAATCACCCAAATAGTTATCTTTTCACTACTGAATTCTTAATTCAATTGGTTATTTTGCTCCCTCCTCAGGATCATTTTTTTTTAAATAATTAAAGTTTGGATAGTTTTGACTACGATCATCACCACGAATCAGAGTAAGTCCACAGAATGATATGTAATTGACAAAAGCTCTCACATATCGTCAATATTCTTAAGGTTGTGTTTGGATTACATTTTCTAGGATTTTTTATAGAAAATTACTGTAGCGATTTGATGTATGTGAGGAAAAAAGGTAATAGAAAAATGTGATCATGAAAAACGATGCAATTTTTCGACGGAAAATGGCTGTCCAAACAAGGCTTTATTAACTGTGCCAAATTTTGTTGATCTCCGGAAAGTCTTCTATGTCGCAGGTTAAGGGACAATTTGCCGAGCAGATCGGGCAGTGTCAATTATTCTCAAAATCCAATAGCTTTCGCTCAAATTGGAAAAATTTTTATTTTTGTGAATTCAAATTTGTATCACTCGATTTAGACCATAGATCGCTTGTAATTTTTCCATATGAGGGTCTTGATTGACTTCCGTAGTTGCACCTATCACTACAAGGCTCTTAATCTCTAATTGTCACACGTTCAACTCATTATCATCATAGTTGGCAATTGCTCAAAGATTGGCTGCAATTTTACTGTCACAACCATGATATGAAAAGTTTATTCTTGCCGTCAAGCTTTTTTTTTTTTTTTTTCATCTGTTGAAAAATGATGTGCTTACGTGCTCCCTAGGAATTTAAAATACATTAACACAAGGACTCGTATTGAAAGCTACGGCTAGTAAAATACTACTAATCTCTTGCCAACTTGGCAAGTGTTCTCAAACTAATCTGGTTGGGCGATCCTGCCCTGGTCGCGACTTTTCACCCTGTATTTGATTGAATGGGAGGTTGTTTAGGTACTTCCGAGTTCCTCACTTTATTTTGTCAAAGCATGGACTCGTGAATTGAAACTCCATTAATATCCCAACAGCTGGCCTGCCCTTATTGCTAACTGCCAAGAAGAACCTTTGGGTCTCGGGCTTGTGCTCATCCTCTTCTTCAATTTGTGTGTTGACCCCAATAAAAAGGGCAAAAAAAAAAAAGAAAACCTTTTTTGTCCTACCAAAATTGAGGTCAAGTTAATCAGAACGGTTAACAAATCCCACAAATTATCCAATTAAATCTAGTAAACTTCATTCATTCATTCTTTTTTTTTGTCACCGTCATCTTCTCCCTCATTTTGAACCTTGAATTTTAACAAGGAGAAAAAAGTTCATGTCCACGGAGTAGTGTATTAGAAACTTCCAAGGCTCATAATTACAATTCCAATTTCCAACCCATATGACAGCTACCCTTGTGGTTCACCTAAATACTGTAAATCTTGATTTGTGAACTGGAATCTTTCTAAGTACAAATGTTGGACATTGAGTGATCAACAAAAAGAGTGTCCAAACCGCAGCAGCTTCTCTTTTGCTGGCTTTTTTTTTTTTCTTTTCACTTTGCCCTGCCGAATAAGAAACCTTTAGTTAAAGTCAATTGCTCCTACAATATCATCAATACAACAGATGGAGGATTCTCACTCAGTTTCGTTCAAAAAGTACTAAAACATCTCTTATTAATATCATATACACACGTCTTTAGATCTTGTCTAATCCATTCCTCATCTGTTCACATTTTCTTTCTTTTAAACGAGTAATTGAATCTATGGGACCAATAGCAGCTGCGGGTCCTCATGTCTCTATCAAACACACTAAGGTTTGGCACTAAATTCCTTGGAGCCTAGAATTTGTCAAGGGATTCTAAACACAGTCCATCGCGGCTCTTGCCCTGAGGCCTATACACGTAGATACGCCTTGATTAGGGTCTTTCTTAATAATAGTTCTTGGCGTAATTAGCAGATTATGGTTGGTTAATACTTACTGATAATAATTGCTTTGTTTGCTTAGAAATTCTACGCATTTGTTGATAATCGGTTTTTTCTTCCTCGAGCTAAAAAGAAAAGGCGTTTAGCAAACTTTGAAAGGAAGCTGCGTGGCCTTTGAAAGATTGTCCTGTCACTCCCAGCTAGGTTCAATCTTTGGCAGCTGAATCCCATCAACAAATAATAAGTGCTGGCCATAATTTGTTTCATCAAACCTTGTCTTGGTGTCTCCGAAAATATCATGCTGTTGGGAGGTGCCTTGACAGAATCGTGAGAATCTGGTGAGTCCTCTCTAAGTGCACGTTTTCAGATTAGCAATATTTCTTTCCACTTTTGACACTAGAGTACAACCCCCCCAAAAAAAAAAAAATTCTAGTGTAAAGGGTGATTATTCCTTGTGCTAATCTATTGTAAAGGAATTGTCTCTGCTTCTAAGAAAATTAATTATTATACACGTTTTCCTTTGGCATGCTGAATGAATGGTAACTATACCATTTTACACGTGTGATATGTATTTAGATCTTAATATATATAATATTAATATAAAAAGATCAAAATTTTTCTTGATTTTTCTACAAAAGGAGGAAACAAAATTAAAAGAAGAACAAAGAGTGGCAAGGAACTTCTCACACATCAATTCTCAACTCTTAGCCCCCCAAGGCTGCTTTAAGTAATTATATATTTCACGTGTTCTACACTTCAGTCATAAACAAAAATTGGTGTTTGCTTCACAGAAAATGACTCATCATGGTTTTTCAAGTCACAAAATTTGACAAACCCAGTCAATTCATATGCTCCATCTAACCTTGGATGTAACTCTTTATGACAAGGCTGTCCAGTAAAACCAGACCTTCCACGTACCCTCAGAAGCCAATTATGAAAGCAGCATCAGTGACCAAATTCTGGGTTAACTCCAGCCAAGTGGCTTAATGAAGTGCGTTGAACTAGTCTAGTCACTAGTAATGAGGGTTCCTTTCCGCATTCCTCTTTTTCTTGAGAAAGTTGAGATGACTCAACTCTTGGTTTTTTGTGCCCGTGGACTAACTTCTATTATACCTCAAATGTGTCACAAATCTTAGACCGAGAAGCAAGACTCTTGCAGTCTACCGTCTCTATTAGAACGGATAGGGCATCATCAATTCTAATTGGTTTTTGGAACTATTACAATCATTGACGTTCTTGTCTTAAACAGTTAAGGATTAAGAAGAATTAATGAAGATTTAAGGATTGAGGTGGATGAGCTCTGAATGTTCAATTTATCATTATATGATGTTTTAGCTGAATTAATAATAGAAAAAAAAAATTTGATGATGTACAATTTTTTTAGGCCCTACTATGGATGTAATTGAACGGAACTGCTCGCAAGTAGGTCAAAAACTTGACTAGAACTCGAGTTGACCGAGTTCGAGCGCCTCGATAAGCTAAACGAGAGGAGTTCGAGCATTTAGAAACAATGCTCGAAGGCTCGTCGAGTTTTATCGAGCTTTTTAAATTTAATTTTTTAATATATTATTATTATAAAATTACCCTTATACCCAAAAGAATTGTTGAATTTATGAAATATTTCAAATCATATAAAAATTTTTAAAGGACAATAATATCTTTTTGCTAAAAAATTGTCAAGAAAATGAAAATTTCTAACTCGAACTCGATCGAGCTCGATAAGGCTTGCATTGACTCGAGCTCATGTGAGTCGAACTCGAGTTCTACGAGCAAGCATCAAGCTCGAGTTCGAGTTCCAATAATATTACTTATTTGAGCTCTTGCATGTCGAGTCGAGCTCGAGTATCGCTATACTCGAGTTCGACTCGATTCGATTATATCCCTAGGCCCTACAGCTTCTTGATGGAAACTGGACCAACCAGGGTTCGATTATGGTTCAAAGTTGATGGCTATACTAGCCTGTACGTATTGCATGAAATACTTGGGTCATCACATCACGGTATGGGTACAGCTTTTGACTCTATTGGTGGTTTAGGGATTCTGAAGTTGTTAGCTGGCAACTGATTAGTGACTCTCAATTGAAATAGGGTTAATTCCACTTTGTTCCCTCAAACTTTAGATGATTACCCACTTCAATCCCTAAACTTCAAAATGGAACACTTAAGTCCCTAAAACTTATAAATTGAGATACTTAAGTCCCTAAACTTATAAAATAGGACACTTAAATTCTTAAACTTATAAAATGGGACACTTCGACCACCAACGGCATTCAGGATTCTGTCAACAAATTTCCTTAATTGGGAGGTATTTATAAGTTTAGGGGTTTAAGTGTCCCATTTTGAAATTTAGGGATTTAAGTGTCCCATTTTGAAGTTTAGGGACTGAAGTGAATAATCGTCCAAAGTTTGGGGGGACAAAGTGGAATTAACCTATTGAAATATGCCAATATGGGCTTTCATTGGTAATTTTTTATTCAGAAGATAATGAGAGTGAATAGTGAATTATTTACATAAATTTATTTACTTTCATTTTCAACATATTTTTTTAATAATCTTTTTATCTCATATATATCATATTAAAAAAGTATTATAATATCTTTTTCAAAAAACAAAATTATTCCAAATCGTCTACCATCCAAACGCACTATGTTGTGTGATTTTGTTATAAGTTAATAAATCTGAAAATATGTTTCATACAAAATTTTCTAACTCGCGAGCCCCCTGAGGAATGAGTGCATGTGCATTTGTTTCTTTGATGAACACTTGATCATGTGACAAGACCTTTGTGTGAAATAAAATTGATGGCAAAAGTTTCACCTGAAGCAACTGGAAAAAGCCCAGATGAAGTTAACGTTGAAGGTGAGAATTAAGAAAAGTTAAAAGAGTAAAAAGAACCCAAAAGGTAGTATGCTAAGATTGATATTCACGGATTCTTGTTTTCACTGAAGGGATCACGGGCTGGCTAGTATTGATCTTTTTGATGTTGAACTTGGAGCGGTTAATCTGTCTAAATCTCCTCAAGACTAATCAATCAGTATTCACATCCAATACCCATCGATTGATTTGTTAAAGTTATCTTATCTAGAATAATGAAATTCGAGAGGTTTGCCACTAAATCTTTTCATCAGTTTCTTTCAATCAAGGATATGACTCATATCCACTTTCACAAATATAGAACTATTCAGAAGAGGTAGCTGTCAACCGACTCTAGGATGAGCTTACGTGCATGCATGATAGATATGCCAATCAAAGAATTGAGTAAAAAGCCCAAAAAAAAAAAAAATTTTTCAAAGAATTGAGTGACGTAATCTTTTTTTTTTTTTTTTACTTCTTCTTCCTTTTTTTATAAAAAAAAAAAAAAGAAAAAGGGTGAAAAACCGACTTGGACAAGGTCGTATTTGTTTAGTTTGATGATACAGGCTACTTTGTGCTAAGTTAAGTGGTTTCATGTTCATTTTATATCTTTTACCATATTATGGCAAAATTTGGGTGTAATTCTTTGAAATTTCTATAAAGCTTATCACTAGGTGTTGGTGCAGTTTTTCGGTTGGTGTTGATGAGTGTACTGCAAATTGTAAATTTTTTTTTTTTGGGTGTTAAAATAAGCTTTCTCTACTTGTTTAGACAACTCTTTGTAAAATGGAAAATAAGTTACTAGCAGTTTGGAGTGAAAAGGGTATGGAAATGAGTGAAAGGTTCAAAGAAATCAAAAGAGAACAAGCTTTTTTTCGAGCACTACTATCAAATGAGGGAGGAGTTAGAGAGTTTTTTTTTTTAAAAAAGAAACAAGGTTTTTTTTTTCCCTCGAGCACTACCATCAAACGAGGGATGCTACTTTAAGAGCTATCCTAACTAGTTTGATGGCTCAACAGAGAGGAACTTTATCCTTCCAACAACCCTACTAAAAGATTTGGAAATTCGAGTTGATGGTTTATACATAAATAAGAGTTCCTTCTACAAAAGAATAAATAAATACGTATTGAGGCTTAGTAATGATTAGATTTCTAGGCAGAAGGTTGAATTGAGAGATAAAATATGAGCGATTGTAAGTAAAAGATCTTGAATTCAAAACTTTCTATTTAAAAAAAAAAAAAAGAGATTGCATGTCAAGAATTCACCAATTAGTCAATTACTAGCCCGTCTATTATGTATCTCCATAATTGAGGGCCAAATTGTTTAGCAGTAGCAGGGAGGCCGACACACTTAATTTGCATATCACCGTGTGACACATAATTGCCGACTGCTCCAGCCTAATGATGAAATGCTTTGATTGTGAGGGTAGTATCATCTCTGCTGTTAATTTGTTTAGAGATCTCATTAATTTCTATCAACTTCAAATCTATTGGAATGACCCCATTATAGCCTTCTGGACAGTGAATATCTATAAGATCTGAAGAGAGAGCATAAACATAGAAACTAAAGATCTAAAAATCGATTGCACGATTTGTGAGAGGTCTCAATCGTCGTGAAAGCCCTTAAGATCAGATACATGTTTATTTCCACCGGTGGATGTATGTGCAATCGACATCGCCATTTGCAGCATTGACATCGTCAACTTTCTTGAGGTCCTCCCATTTTTGGTCATTGATCTTGGCCATGCTCCTTAATTGGAGCCCTTTAACAAAGCATGCATCTATAAACATTTGGATGTTCATCCTTTTGATAATTTTTCTTTTATAGAAAACAAGGGCGATTTTATTAATGAGATTATTGAAAATCGTCCAGCACCATTTATTTGACAAAAGTCGGAAGGGAGTTCCAACTTTCACAGAGATAATACAAAGTTGTCCGATTTTGCAGAGCGAGCTAAATTATGCGCAATCTTATTAGCTTCTCTGAGAATTCAATTTACATCAACAATATCGTGCTCTAAAAAGCAAAACGAACATACTCAATTATCCGAGACAATGTATTCATTACTTCGGATAAGTTTTGACAAATGAGGATGCAACCTTCCAAAATGTAACTTGCAATCATTGACGGCAATGACATATAGAAAGAAATTGAACGCCCTGTGTTGATTTGATTAATTCCACACGTTTTATACTCACAGGAATAGCCTTATTGACGTTTATCCTTCAACTGCCAAAATAATTGGGAGCAAATTCCAAATTGGAGTTCTTGTAAACAATCTCGAAGATAAGAGTGAGACTTGTATTTTGTCTTCATGACCCCATTGAATAACAGTCAACTGGTACGGGGCCAGATTCCGCAATTCGGCTAAGCTTTTAATAGCTTAAGCCAATATATACATGTTTATGTATACATCAAGAAGCTGGCAAAGCAGTTCTTCATAGTTGGTGAGAACAAGAGAGAAGAAAAAGACTATAAGTTATGCATCCTCGAGCTAGAAAATGGATGAATTCAAGCCGAAAAATGGTCCTCGCACATGCATGTTAGCTTCTGCCTTAAATACATAACCAAAAAAAAAAAAAAAGAACGTTTATCCATGCAATTTCCAGAAGATCCTAATTGAAACTCGACACAGCAATTTTATCTTAGATATATAGCTTCTTTGATGTGGTCCTAATGAACACCCCAAGAAAAAAAAAATCCAGAAAAAGTTTTTTTTTGAAAGACAAAAATTGACGGGTTGAAGTAGCCGGATGCTGGTTCATTAATTGTTATTAATGTTCATGTTAAATCATGCATTGAAAGACATCCCCAAGATTATAAAATACAACCAATTACTTTCTCTTAAAGATTTTACATCTCATTTTATATTCTCTTGAATCTTACACGCTCCCCTAAATTTTTCAGATAAATGTAAGTTTGCCTATGAAAATCATGATAGGAGAAGAAAAAAATTACGAAGAAAATCAAACATAATAACGTTCAAAACTAGTCAACTGCAATATGGAAAAGAATATAAAAAAGGTAAAAAGAAAAATTCCCAAGTGCCCTTCTTAAGAATTTGGCAATACGAAATGAACAAGAGCTGGGCTTCTAAGACCGTTCTTATAGATTGGCTATTGACCGGAGCAAGTAACAGGCCTCTCTCTTGGATGTATTATTAACAAGCCCAAGAGACCCTTTTTTTTTTTTTCCGTCCTTCGTACTTGAGCTTTGTTATTTCTGTTTTTCCATAATTTAAAAATATGTTTTTGTACAATACTTAATATTGAAAATTAGCATTTCAGTTTGGTTCAACCTTTTTTTTTTTTTTGGCCAGCCAGGCTCTGTTTGGACCTTGGAATACTCAAATTCACGAATTCGCATGCAAGTGAAACACGCTTTGACGTTTTATTTTCTGAAAAATTTAGTCAAACAGCTCTCTTTTCCGTATCTCCGGCCTCCTCTGCAGTTTGCTTCTCTGATGATCTGATCAAGAAAAGGTACTTTTTTTGTTTTTCATTCTACTGTTACAGTTTCCCTCTACTAATTCAAGATATGTTGGTGCATCGATAATTTGCCTTCTAAGCTGATGCATGCCAAGCGAATTTATTCGTGCAAAATAATCTCATGTCCACTTATCTTTTGGTTCGGGATGTTTTGAATTTCATCTGGGATTCGGATATTTGTTATTATTAAGAAGACTTTCACTTGTTACCCTGGGACTGCCATCTACCTCTGCCTATCCAGTTGACTAAAGTTAAGAAATAATTATAATAAAATCATGTTTTTTGGTAGTGACATGCATCAGCTTATTGAGTAATGGCTCTTGCAGCATTTCTTATTAATGCAGTTTTTTGGAACTTTTCTTGAAGTGAAAACTTCGTACTACTCAGGCGTAAAAATGATGAGTAGTTCTCCAATGTAGCCAAAGTAGACTTGTGCTTTTCCTTTTTTGGCTTGATTTAGCGCCTGAGTTTTATTTTCCTCTAGTTCTTTATTATTGTAAACTGGTTATTTTGTATTGGTTGTACAAAGGATGAATTACAAAGTTATAATTTAGTGATTTACAAGTGAGAATATGTAAATATGGACCAAAGGCTAGTGGGATTTGAGTTCAAGCCATATGAATATCTTCGGAATGAGATTCCTACAAATTTCCTTCTGGATTAGTCGCTTAGATATCGTGGTTAGGGGATAGTCCTGGTTATTAAAGATCTCATCTAAAAATTACTGTAGCTTGCCAAACCAAAGCTAGGAGAAAATATTTCTTACTTGGCTAACTCAGATAAGTCGAATTTTTGTTTTGTCTATGCAGCGTGGCATCTTGGAAGTTATTACAATTTAGTTTGAACTGTGTTTTTGTATGTGACAATCAACATGTATAGGGTAATGATATGAGATTTGTCAGTCCTCTGTTGAGGGGAACCATATTCTGCTAGTACTAATTGAACGCTAATCCAATTGAAAAAAAAAATACCATCAAACGCAAAATCCAATTCAAAATCCTCATAATTGTTACTAATTGTGGAAGGAATTCCAGGACAAATCTCACCAAATGAAGTCAGTGGGATTCCAACACCATTGAAACTGAAGCATCTGATGAGAAGAACACATTTGTGATATCTAAATCTGATCAAACCAAATCCAACCTTCTAGTTGAGCTCAAACTGCCACTGCACAAAATGCTTTTTCATTTCCCAATATTTCTTTCCTTTTGCCTCTATGTAATCAGCCATCGTCAACCGAAGACTTTGATAGTGAATGTATCAGTTTGGTTCTATTAGTCGACTTTTGATGTCAGTACACGAACAATCGTTTGGCCCAGGATTCAGGAGTTCACACGAATTTCAGCCATAGCACCATCCAAGCACAATGGGCACGAAACCAACATAAGACTCTCCATGTATCCTCCGTACATATAAACAAAATCGCAGTGGCAATAGTGGAAACATGTAAATCTAGTAATGGCTCCAAAAATATGTACTTGTAATGTTTGTGTAGGGATTAAGGAGTAACAGTAGTGTCACTATTTCATTTCAAATTTCTGACTAAATAATCTTCAATCACTGACTGATCCTTAGAGAAGTTATCTTTTGATGCTCAGTAAGAAGAAACCCAGGTTATTTGATGCCTAGATGATGGTTTCTTTTCCAAGGAATAAACCGAAATCAAAATGCCACTGAATGTTGAAGATAATACACCGTTGAACAATTATGTTGAGTAAGATGGAATATAAGTTGTCGGACTTTTGGTCATTCATTCATTCATCTACAGCTTATGGATGTGATTGAATTTCATAGTGTTACAGAACTTCATGCAAGTATGAGAAACATGACTTCCTTTCAGTTTTCACTGGTCTAGCTGCATGTGTATCCCGCTTGGCAGTTATTATGCAGAGCATAAGTCTGCCAAATTACAAAGTATGACAATCTCCTGTAGTCTTTGTTTAGTTATTGAGGTCAGAGACTGATCTCCGGCATAGTCTCAATAATTGGATGACAGATATATGCCGAAACGCTGTCTCATCATATTTTACTGCTATTCTTTTGGATGTCTTAAGGTACTGTACCTTATCCAATTTCCTTGGTGCATAAAGATAAGTGAATTTGCTCAGTTGTTTCAAATGATTGTATGTGGAGTTGTTTAGTTTTTAGAATTTAATTCACTTTTCAGCATGTAGGAATTGAATGGAAATAGTTTCTTGGTTTGGTCTTTATTGTATCTTCTTGATAGTTGATACTCAATAAGCTAAAACCTGAGACTTATTTGAGAGCTATATAACTATGACATACTGTAAGCATCAAATAGTTGTCAACTTACTAGAGGATTTTGAGGTGATACACACACACACACACACATATATATCTTTCTCTAATGTAAAATGCAATCTTCACCACAATAGACATGTTTTACCAGTGAAATATTATCCTAGTAATCTGTCATAGGCCACAATCACCCTTTACTTGAAGCTTATTCTGGTGCATTGATATTTTTACCTGAACCAATTCATAACGTATATTCTGCATTCATAATATTTTCTCAATGAAATCATTTAGGCGAGCTTGATCATATTTGCCATGCATGTGCTATATGCAGTTCATATTATGTGTTTTCTTCAAGAGATCAAGAACTTGGTCGACAAGTACGAGGGGTCCTGCATCATGGGCTACTCAAATATTATTCTCAAATTTTTTCATCTATACAACAACCCCCTATTCAATTACTATATGAGTTGAGCTTTTGGATAGTGATTTTGGTCTCTTGTTTAACTGATTTGTAAGTCTATTGGGGTTGTGTTCTCTGTCTTTTGAGTATTTGCAGAGACGCACTGAATTGGTGAATGTTGTTGAGAATCTTGAGGACGCTTTCCAATTTTTATATTTCCTGGTCCAATGTTGGTTAGTTTAAGAGTTTAATACAAAACATTCTTCTTGTACTATTTAGTCATTTTTTTCCAATAGGTTTTAGTGCTTGAAACCTTTGCAAGTCTTTCATTCCTCAAGTTTTTTGTAGATCTTTGTCCTTGATTGCAGCAACAGCATATTGCTTGTCTTTGCAACTCCAGACAGATAGAAGCTTTAGAGGATGAACCCTGAGATGGTCATACATAACGGTGGATGCCACTGCAAAAGTGTACGATGGCGAGTCCAAGCACCAACCAGCATTGTTGTCTGGCAGTGCAACTGCTCTGATTGCTCCATGAGAGGGAATACTCACTTTATCGTCCCTTCTATAAGATTTGAGCTTCTTGGAGATTCCAAACAGTTTCTTACAACCTACACCTTTGGCACTCACACTGCTAAACACACTTTTTGCAAGATTTGTGGCATAACCTCCTTCTATGTGCCTCGATCTAATCCAGATGGTATAGCAGTTACATTTCGTTGTGTGGACCCTGGAACGCTAAACCATGTTGAGATCAAGCAAATTGATGGTAGGAATTGGGAGGATTCCATTAGTCAAACTGGCATTGCCTCTTGTTCCAAAGTTTTGGATAAGGAGTCAAAGTGAATGCCTCCTAGACCATCCAGTTTGATGATTAGTGAAACTTCCGCTGAAGATCAAACATTGACTTATGCAAAGTTATTAGTATTGCATTGCGTTTTATGTTATTTGCTAATTGCCAATGGAAAAGAAGAAAAAGAAGAGTTGCCATTTATAGGCTTTTTGGTTGAATTTTCAATCAAATTTTTTACGTTTTTGTTCTTCTTCGTTTTGTAAAGGAGAATGAGGTTTCTACTTTCTAGACATTCTATGTAAATGTATATATCATTTTCCCTTTTTTCCTCATGTTTTTATAAGACACGAAGAAAGAGTATAAAATTGCATCAGTTGGATATGACGATCCTAAGTATATTGCAAGTATAAAGCCTTAAAAATTTGCATAATTAGGATATGAAGTTAGACATGGTTAAAGTATGAAAGAAAAGCTACATGATCTAAGTATGCTACAAGCTTAAAGCCTTAAGCCAAATAAAAAAAAAAAAATTTTTTGTGGCTACTTAATTTGCACCAATTTAGTATTTGATCATCACAATGCATTTCCTATATGTTCTCATTTCCTAAAGTTTCTGGGCAAATACCTCTTGCTTAAATTTTCCTTTCTTTGTTTTTTTTTTCTATGGTACTTGACTTTTTCCTCTTATGTTTCTCTGCAATTTCGATGATTATCTTTTCTTTTATTTGCTAATTTCTTTATATTAGGAGTTGGGGACTTGGGATCATGCATTCCTTTCATGCAAATTTCTTGCTTATGATTAAACTTTTTGCTGGCAACTCACAACTTATTTTTCAAAAGTCTTCTAATCTTTTGGCATTTATTTAATTCTTCTCATTAAAGAATAAATCTTGCATTTCTTTCATTTTGTCTATTGGGTTTAGTTGGTGACTTGGCCAAACCTCAAGATCCAATTAAATGCCCGGGATATTTAAGGGGTCTGACTCTGAGGAGCCCTACTTTCACCTTTTGACTGATGCCAAGACCAAACTAAGTGCAAAACATCCCTTTGTAAAACTCTCAGGAACAAGACGTTCCCGTTTGGTGATGGAATTGGTATTTGATCAAATGTTTTGGTAAATTAAAGCTGCAATAACAAGTAGAGGCCCTAATTTCAAAGATCGGACAAAAACATGACAAAAGGTCCTAAGATCGATCCATCCATCCATCGTCAAATTTCATGCAAAACTACTCTTAAGTCCCTGCTTAAATCATAAAGAGGACATGTTTAACTTGAAAAGTCAGCAAAATACATAAAATAACTTAAAAGACACTTCTATTTCCTGATGAGCTTGCTCAAATACTAATAATAAAGGAGGATATATGGTACTCAGCCATCTAGTCGAGGACAGAAGTATTTTAGAAAAGGGAAACGCTTTACAGCTTTACCCGCAGGCAAGAAAAATGCTTGGTGCAATTCCACATCGTAATTCCATTCTGCAATATTTTCTGGTATTAAAGCCAAGGCTCTACAAACAGGACAAGTATTCTGCTTCAGAAGCCACGTTTTCAAGCAATCTGCATGAAACTCGTGCGGGCAATAATAGAGAATTGCAACCTTGTCTTGGTTCTCAAATGCAGCCTGCCAGATTTAACGGGGCCAAATTAGATGATACGCTATTAAAAGCAGCAGATTTTAAAGGTTGCAGAATAAATTATTACGCACCATGCAGATACTGCAAATTTGTTCGCTATAGTCCAAGCTGCAAATTTATCTTTTGTTAATTTTTTTGTGCATTAACTTTTCCAGAATCAAATTAAGAAAAAATAAGACTTCAGGGGGTGAGAACGTAGTACCAGGGAACATCCCAAGTAGCGGAAGACGAGCTTGGGGATACCGCTTTCGCGTCCCTCTCAAACTCTCCAATCTGTTTTGGTCTATGACACAGTGATCATATGCGTCTGCTTTATATTTTTATTCTTATTCTATTTTCCCTAGGAAAAGGAGGGACGACGTCACAACAGGGTTAATTTTCAAAAGGGATAATTTCAGAAACCTACCCTCCCCTGAGGTTTCTGACAATTTTGCTGCTTTCCCTCCAGGTTTTGAAAATTTTCTTAACCTCCTCTAAGGTTTATTATCTTGTAACATTTAGTTCTAACTAACAATTAAAAAGTGATATTAGAAAAGAGAGATAATATAATTTCACCATTGCCCCTCATTTACTAAATTATTTAATTAATTTAATACCAACCCAAAAATTTAGAAAACTCTAGAATTTGCTGTTTATTATTAGGAATTAAATCACATAGGGTATTAAAAATAGTATATCATTCTATATATTTCATTTAATATAAAATCCAGAATGCTTTTTTCAGTTACAAAACTATTGTTAAACAAGAAATCTGTAACCAAAATATTATAAATAGCGAATTTTAATACCATAAAAATCTCAGCTTTGTGATGTTGAAGAATCATGCAGCTATCCATATAACTGGCACTACTGCATTTGATCATGTAATAAGCAAAACCTTAACAAGATAATGCACTTGATCATGTAATAACCAAAACCTTAGCAAGATTATATGCCAACATGTTACAGGGAATATTATAATCTAGTCAAATGTAATTGTTATATTTATTCAAATTGAAAATTTACATGTTTCACTATTGAATAAAAAAAATCTCAAAACAAATTCACTGATACTAAATAGATTATGGGTCAATCCAATGGGTATGTAATGGAACTTGTTAAGATATGTACTTCATATGTTAACTTTTCCTAACAATAAAATTAATTTAAAAAGGTGTATAAATGCAATAAATGATAATAATTGTTAGTATGTATATATACATAATAAGTTAGGTGTGTTAATGAGTACTTATTGGATACTCGTTCTATAAATAGACTGTAAAATTAGAAAAATTTTGAAATCCTTATACTATATAAGAATGAGTTTAAGGCAAAGATAGTTTTTAAATTTCAACGGCAAGGGTGAGGCTATTTTGGGAATGTGAGAGTGTTTGAAGTATAATTGGAGCATTAAGTACAAGTTATTCCAGCTTTAATTTTGCTATAATTACTTATATAACCTTTCAGACATTTAAGGCTAGGGGCAGGTTTGGTAAGTGATAATGTTTGGTGCCAAGTTGAGTATCAGGTATAACTGAATTAAGCTTGTGTTTTGATAAAATTACATAAAAGGCCTTTTAATTATTTATTATACTAACATCCAAACCTTCCAATTTCCTGAAGCCTTTCTCATCTGTTAAGGAATTAATTGGATGTTTACATAATTGGATTTTAATTACAATTAATTGACCTAATTATTACCTGAGCAACCATTATCATATTTATGCCCCATGTTCAGCTGATTGCCCTAAACAACCATCACCATAGTTATGCCTCCATGTTCAGCCGATAGCCTTTATTCTTTTTCCATTTCACCTCTTTGGTTTTATTATGGCTATTAAATATTTGGTGTAAGGCGTAGCTTTTTCTTTAAATTGAGGTGAGCTCTTTGGGTTTGAGGTGGTTTTTTTTTTTTTTTTTTGATGATTGGTTTATTCAAGAACTCCATATAGTTTGCTTTTTGATACTTCTAATTTCAAAAACTAACTAATTGTACTATTTTCTGGTTCTTGTATTTGTGGAATAGGTTGAAGTTGGTATCAAAACCTGGCTTTGTTGCATATATCTTAAATAAGGTTAGCAATTTTATCACCTTGCTTATAATTCATTGAATGAAGTTGTGTAGAACTAATTTTTAAAGTAGCGGAACTTAGTTGTTCTTATAACTTATAAGTTATAGATGTTAAGTCAAAGTTTAATTAGAACAGGGTATAACATGAGGGCATTCCAAAAGCAAGTTGGAGGACGACCTTGAGGAAGTCCCTTCAGTCTTGAAGAAGATTGATTTGCCTTTTGGAAGCATTGAAGCTCGTGCCACACTGGATCCAACACATGCTTAGTTTCATATCCCATCTTCACCTCCTCGGCCAAGTGGCTAACATCAAATATTGCATTCATTAGACTTTCTGGTGTGTCGTGATTTACCACCTACACGCACCGTCACATACTATATATCACTCAAACTAAATCATGTAAAAGCATGATGTTTTTTGACAGTTCTAGAAAGAAAGGAGTCTGAATTTCTAGAATTCCCGGTGTCTTGCTGCTACTAAGTAGCTAGGAATCCAAATTCCCAAGTGAAAAAGAAAAAAAAGAAAAGGGAATGATCCGGTAGTTACCATGAAGAAGCCTCAGTCTTGACATCTTCTTCCAAAGTCTCAGATAGCTTGAAGATGCTAATCAGTATTGTTGAAAGTAAGATATGAAAAAATAATGTTAGGGATTGAAACTTGAGGTTCTGAGGCAACAGGCTAATGGGTGTGGGTGTTGCAGTAAGCATAGCAAGAAGGGATGGGATCAAGACCTGGTGATTCTGCCAGTAGTTTAATACTTGACAAAATTTTTGATGGTTGAACAGAACTATTATGGCATTTTATATTATGGATAATGTATGGTTCAAGTAGTTATTTTTATTTAGTTTTTCATGTAATATGATTTGGAATTCAGCTTGTGTTTATTTTAATTGGAAATTTTATGACTGTAAAATTTATTAACTTAGTATTTTGTCCTTCATTGAAACTAAAAAAGAAAATTAATCATGTTACATGGTACTAAGATGTAATTTGCACTCTATTTGCTTTCCATGTTATGATCTCGTTCTTGTATTCTGCTGTTTATATAATTCCAAATACAAAAAATTTACTTTTTTACTTTGACAACTAGTTTTGCGATATTATTTAACATGCTATCTAAAAGAATTTGTAGTGGAACTTGATGAGTTTAAATGCTTCAGCTACAACACTATTTTGATTGCATTCGATTAATTCATTTACTCATAATTGTATACTGTACATTGATAAATAATGTTTCTTGATTTGATTGAAACAACTATTATTCATAGTTCAAATGAGTCAATTAAGTAGAGTTGCTATATTGGATACTTATACAAGTAAACATTGGAAAATATTAAGCAGTTTCTACCATAACTTGCAATTCGAATTCATATGAGCAATTTCTTCTGATTTTAGTAACCATTTCCTACAATTTCAAATTTAGAAAATATTATTTGCACCAATTTTTTATAATCAAGGTAATTTCAAATCAGATCTTTAACAATTATGCAGATTTGAACTTATTTATGAGATTATGAAGAAATTTTCCAAGCTAAAAACATCAAATCTGAATCGTTTCTACAGAACTTTGAAGAGACCACTTAAGTTTCTTATCTATCTATCATTTTTGGCATTATTATTTCTATAAGAAACATGTAACTAAGTCGTATTATGCCCACAAAATTATATAAATAGTTAGTCTAAAATAAAATTATTTTATATTAGATTGGACGCAAAGTGATTGATGGATAAACTTGATTAGATAATTCAACTTGAGCTTAAGTCGAGGGAGAAATCAGAAGCATTGCTTGAGGGATCTTTCACGAATACATATAGATTCAGGAGATGAAGGATCCAATTGATACTTTTAAATGTTTTATCGTCTTGAATAAGTTTTAGAAAAAACTTTTGGATACTTTTCAATTGCACTTCAAACATTCTTACATTTCCAAACTACCCTTATCTTTGCGGTTGAAATTCAAACATAACTTTTGATCACAGCTGATTCTTATATAGTATAAGAATAAGGATATTTCATTGCACATTATTATATTGACTCACTATGTAACTTATGATTTTCTGTTAAAATAACATGGTAAAATCATCATACTTCAGTTCTTATACTACAAAATATTAAACAATAATTATTAATTATCTTCAATCACAAGTACCAAATTCCCGTGCATCGCGCGGCCTCTCCCTCCCTAGTATAAAAGAATGAAATGAAGTTAAAAGATTAATGTAAGAAACATTATTTTAGTGTGAAAACATAAATTTGGAGTCCAATAAAGTTAAAAGGAAAACATTTAAATGTTAAGGATTTTAGTATCATATTAATATCTAAGGTATGGAATTTGTTCCACTCCCGCCCTTCCTCCCCACTTCTGAAATCCCACGTTCCCTTACTAAGAATTTTTTTTTTAAATAAAAGGTGTGAATTTAGTCCCTTCACATAAATATCCTAACAAATCATGCATGCTAGTCGTTTTTAATTCGAGGATTTTATATTATGATCTTTTTTTGTAAATGAAGTTGCAGCAATTGCACTTATTACCGCCTACTTGGTTGACTATGACTTCTTGAGAAGGAATAATAGGTCTACTATACTTGGTTTGGCTGACTATGACTTTTTTTTGTAAAATTAGGACTTGTTTGTACAAAATCAGCTACTCAAACTTTCTCGAAGCTATATTCTCCGTGGCAATTTAATTCTAGCCTATAGTTTCTTCCACCTTTTGTCTTGACTTCATCTAATTTTATTCCAATTTCCAGAATTATCATTCACTAAGTAAGAAATTTTTTTTTTTTTAAAAAACTAAATCCTTACCTTAGGGGGAAAAAAAATACAAGCAACCTGTATATCTTATTTAGGGGTGGGCGCGGGTCGGGTACCCGCCCCATTCACCATTTGGCTGACCCGACCCGTATCTTGCGGGTCAACCATTTTCTGACCCTTACCCGCCCCGCTAATCGGGTACCCACTGAGATAGGGTCGGGTCAGCGGGTACCCGCCCCGCCTCATTTATCATTAATATTTTTTTTAAAAAATAATTTATACCAATTTAATTTTATATTTTACACATTCATCTAAGATTTAATAAATTTTTTTTCTAAAAAAAGGTTTCCCACTAAGAAACAAGCATGTGAAGAGAATATAAGATAAAGAAAAAAAATTAAAAGAATTCAAAATCAATAAAAGTTTGAAATAAGGAGCACAATTTTTAATATATATGTTCCACATTAATTAAACTTTTTCTATAAAATATAAGATCATGGCCTCTATAAATGAATCTTGTAAATAAACTATAGTCTCTCATATTTGTAATGCAATTTGTTCAATAAAATTACTTATTTAGTTCTAACTTATTATTTTATATTGTGTGTATAAAAATAAAAATAAAAGTAAAAATAAAAAATATATATATATGCGGGGCGGATCAGGTACCTGCGGATTTTCAATTATGTGACCCTAACCCGCCCCGCATCTTAGCGGGTACCCGACCCTCTTTTGACCCGATCAAATAATAAAAATCGGATATCCTAATTTTTGGATCGGATCGGATCCGATCAGATCGGATATGACGGATTTTCAGGTTAGCGGATAATTTTGCCCACCCCTAATCTTATTCTAGTTAATAGCCTACACAGGCAAAACTTACATGCTAAAAGTTAACATTTAAATTAGGACTAAACATTCCTACTGATAATGTACACATTCGCAAGTCCAAATGCATGATAGATACATAAAACCTAAAGTTGAATTTTGTACATGTGGAGTAACATTTATTTAGACCTGCTAGTGTATAAGCATACATTATTAGTGTATGAAAGTTTTATATTTTAAATTAACACATAAACATCATACCTTATTTGTTTCATTTGTAATAAAATATAGCCGCAAGAATTGATATTACAACTTTTAAAGCATAAAAATCTTATGAAAAAGAAACAAAACCAAAACTATATTGGTGAAATACATTTTTGTTTTGTATTAGTAACTTGATACAAATGGTTACCTATTAAGATTCTGGTAATTTTTTTTTTTAATTCCTTTATCATTTCCATTAGGCAAATTTTTGTTATTTATTGCTGAAATATTTTTTGTGTACACAAAAAAAAAAAAAAAATAGCTCTTCATAATTGACAAATTTTAATTTGCCTTACACCACATAAACTTAATAACAATATACTTACTTGCGTTTATGATGGTGCTTTTTTGCTCTATATCTAATTACAAAAGCTAACAGTATTTTCACTAGTTTTATTTACTTGGAGATCTCAACTATGACTATTGCATTGATAACAACTGCCATAAAAATGTGGTACTTTTGTACAGACTAGGCTTAATTGTGAGATCAAAGTGTTCTTAGGCAAACTTAAACAATTTAATTAAGTTTGGGATAGCATATTTGATGCTTTATTTCATTTTCAATTTGGAGAGACTAAATATTCCAATTAGCATAAAAAAGGTAAGGAACCAATGCCTGTTTCATGTCAGTAAATTAGCCTATATGCCAGTAAAGAGCACTGTATTAAGACTTGCAAAATTCTAGAACATTAAGATATTATTAAGATCAACATCAAATTTACAAATTTACATTGTAGAACCGTAACATAGTGACAGTGAGATCGGGAGTTCAACAAAAAATTGTCCTCGACAACAAATTCATTAGTGACAATATCTAGAAGCTTCCAGGTATTTCTGTTCTCACTTGCTTCAATTCAATGGCACAAATGTAGACTAGGCGTATCTATGAGATTAAAGCACTCTTCGGAAATTTTAAACGAATCAATTAGGCTCATGTCAATATATCATATTTGATTTTGAATTGCATTTTCATTTTGGTGATGAGGTATTTAATCGGCACAAGGGGCAAGTAATCCATGCATATCTCATATATCCCAGTAACCGGTCCCTTGATTTTACTTTTCACTTGAATTGACTGAAAAAACTGAAAAAAGAACAAAAAAAAATATACAAATTGGTGGAACGGTGGGGCTGTGTTTGTCTTTTTCTTCCTTTCTGCAACCGGTTCAGTCAGTACTCCATCCCAAAGGCTGTAGGCCTACAACCCAAAATTCGCTAGGCTGTAGGCCTACAACCCAAAATTCGCTGAGGACTCGAGCGAGCGTGAGCGAATTTGGAAGTCGCTAGAAAGGCAGGCCCCATATTTTCATCTATATAGATATATATATATATATATATATATATATAGCGGGAGGATTTGAAAATTTAAAATTAAGGCTTTAGGAAATTGCCTGGGGAGTGACTGGGAGAAGCAGAGATGGAGAATCCAGGACCAGATGGCAACCAAGGGACGGAGACGAGAAAACATCATTCTGATTCAGCTGCAGCTGCAGATAATCCAACTCAAAGTAATCCTCCACGTCTAGCTTATTGATAATTTAGAGTAATTTGATTGATAAATAAAAAAGATTTTTTCTAATATTGATTGTTGAATAAATTTTTTTTTTTTGTCTAATTCTCTTGTGATCTTGTGATTTTATACCCCTGGCAGTACAAGGTGTAAGAGCCCGGTGCAACCCAATGAGTACAAACAAATTCACAATGATGCACAAAGATATATCAAATTTAAGCACAATAAAGAAAACTTAATTAAAGAGAAAAGATAAGAAATGCAAACCAAATATCAAACCAATAGCCTCTTCAATTGATGGCGATGCTAACCAAGATGTACAAGTGAAGGCTCACTCCTTCCTCACCCCAAATACTCTTTGGTTGAGCCAAGGAGTTTTACAACTATTCTAGTTAACCCTCAACAACCTACACTTGAAAGATCACTCACCCAATTAAGAACTATTTTATACAAATGAGGCAACCTTCACCAAGGTTTTACCACTCCAAGTGATTGGTTCACCTTCACCAAGGTTTTACTACTCCAAGAGAGTAACCTTCACTTGAGCAACCTCACAACCCAACTTCCCCAACCCCTTATACAACCAACAAAGAATCTTTCTACTCAAAAATCTCACTTGTAAGCTTGTATTTTGTGTTGGCAAAAGTCACTAGTCTTCTTGTGCTTTGGGGTTTTTATAGAAGGTGAAATGGCTCCAAAAGACTCTCCAACGGTCAAATATTAATTGCTGTCAAAACTAGCCGTTGGCCTGTCGGACGTCCGACAGGTGCCTGTCAGACGTCCGAACCACCTGTCGGACGTCCGAACCCTGCGTCCGAACGTAGGCAGAGAGTCATCAAATCTTTGCGAAATTTCTCGGAAGTCCGATGCGATCGATGTGCGTCCGATCCTTCCGGACGTCCGATGCTTCCTCACGAGCGTCCGACAGAGTTTCCTTCTTGATGTTCTTCATCCTTTCGGACGT
This sequence comes from Coffea eugenioides, assembly GCF_003713205.1. Taxonomy (NCBI): domain Eukaryota; kingdom Viridiplantae; phylum Streptophyta; class Magnoliopsida; order Gentianales; family Rubiaceae; genus Coffea; species Coffea eugenioides. Next base: position 9,493,960 of record NC_040041.1, read on the forward strand.
CCGATAGTTTCCTTTTGGCCGTCCGACATGAGTGACCTGATTTTGCTTCTTCATTTGGTTGGTTTTCTTTCCTTGACACCATTGAACCTGATTCTAACAAATTTCTCACATAAAAACATTAGACCAAATCTACATTTTGGTTTGTTAATCATCAAAACCAAGGATTGATCGACCAAGGTCAACAATCTCCCCCTTTTTGATGATGACAAACAAAATGAAGATTTCTTTTATCAAATAAGTTCAAATAAAGCTCCCCCTTAGAAAGTGCCAACATGCAAAGAAATTTTAATAAATCCTACTCCCCCTTTTGGCATCAATCAAAAAGCAAACTCCCCCTTTATTTTTCAAGTCAAGACCATAATAGGGTCCTTGGGAGTTATTACAACATGATCTAGCAATCCACATGGATTTCATACCTTTTCTCATATTTTTCTTTACATAGCAATCATTTTGCATGTGTCCAAATTGGCAACAAAAGTGACACATGATAGAAGTATTTTGCACATAAGTGGATTTAATGCAACTAATTTTCTTAGCAAACTTATTTGTGCCTTGAAAAGATTTGCTTTCTTTTGTTTGAGAAAACTTTTGTTTTTCATTTTGGAGAACCTCGTTCAAGTCATTAATTCTTTTCTTTAACAAATTTCGTTCCTCCAACATTTTTTCATAAAACTTTGTTTTCTCTTCCAACTTCCTTTTCAAATTATTTTTGCAATCAAAAACACCTTTTTGATTTTTTTAAATCATCATTTTCCATTCTCAAACATTTGTTTTCTTGAAAAAGTTTGGAGTTTTCTTCCAACAAATCATTTATTTTTGTTTTCAAATCTTTATTTTTAGCATAAGATTTTTTCAAACTTTTATGCATTTTAATCATAAGAGTTTTCACATCATCATCTTCATTATCTTCATCACAAGAAGAGTGATAAGAACTTACCTCATCTTCTCCAACGGCCATTAGTGCCATTTGGGCCAACTCTTCTTTTTCTCTTTTTGAATTGCATTCATCCCATGTAATTTTGCAATCTCCTCTTGAACATCTCTTGTTGAAGATCTTCTTGAAACTTTTGATGTGAGGAGTTATATCATTGTCCACTTCCATGATTTCATTACCCATGAAGGATGGGTTATCCCCCACTTGAGATGCTTTAAAAGCTATGCCTCTCTTATACATTCTTGCATTTTCTTCCTCTTGCACTTTGAATTCCAGCTTTAATTCATAAGAGGTTAGGGTATCCACAAGAGATTCAATGGACATAGAATTTAAATCCTTTGCCTCTTCTATAGCATTTATTTTGTTTTCCCATTCTTTTGGCAAGGCATTCAAAATCTTTCTATTTTTCTCACCCAAAGAATATTCTTTTCCAAGCAATTTAAGATCTTCAATAATGTCACAAAATCTACTACACATCTTATCAACATTTTCAAGAGGATGCATTTTGAAAAATTCATATTGAGAAACAAGTAAAGATTTCTTTTGTTCTTTAATATCTTGATTACCTTCATGAAATACACACAATTTATCCCAAATATCTTTAGCTGATTTACAACCTTTAATCCTACTAGATTCATTTACATCTAATGCATTGTACAATATACACATGGCCTTGGCATTCAAAGAAAGGTATCTCTTGTCTTTTTCATTCAATTCTTGTCTAGTCTTTAATCTACTCAAATTGGTGATAGAGTCAACTATTCTAGCTTCATAAGGACCATCTTCTACCACATACCATAATTCAATGTAAACAGATTGTAAGAAAATCATCATTCTTTGTTTCCACATGCTAAAATGAGAACCATTAAACATAGGTGGTCTATCAATAGATTGCCCTTCTAAAAAAGAAACTTTTATGGTTGCCATGATCTTTACTCTAAGCGGTTAAGCTTGATCAAAAGAGACCAAGCTCTGATACCAATTGTAAGAGCCCGGTGCAACCCAATGAGTACAAACAAATTCACAATGATGCACAAAGATATATCAAATTTAAGCACAATAAAGAAAACTTAATTAAAGAGAAAAGATAAGAAATGCAAACCAAATATCAAACCAATAGCCTCTTCAATTGATGGCGATGCTAACCAAGATGTACAAGTGAAGGCTCACTCCTTCCTCACCCCAAATACTCTTTGGTTGAGCCAAGGAGTTTTACAACTATTCTAGTTAACCCTCAACAACCTACACTTGAAAGATCACTCACCCAATTAAGAACTATTTTATACAAATGAGGCAACCTTCACCAAGGTTTTACCACTCCAAGTGATTGGTTCACCTTCACCAAGGTTTTACTACTCCAAGAGAGTAACCTTCACTTGAGCAACCTCACAACCCAACTTCCCCAACCCCTTATACAACCAACAAAGAATCTTTCTACTCAAAAATCTCACTTGTAAGCTTGTATTTTGTGTTGGCAAAAGTCACTAGTCTTCTTGTGCTTTGGGGTTTTTATAGAAGGTGAAATGGCTCCAAAAGACTCTCCAACGGTCAAATATTAATTGCTGTCAAAACTAGCCGTTGGCCTGTCGGACGTCCGACAGGTGCCTGTCAGACGTCCGAACCACCTGTCGGACGTCCGAACCCTGCGTCCGAACGTAGGCAGAGAGTCATCAAATCTTTGCGAAATTTCTCGGACGTCCGATGCGATCGATGTGCGTCCGAGGCGTGCGTCCGATCCTTCCGGACGTCCGATGCTTCCTCACGAGCGTCCGACAGAGTTTCCTTCTTGATGTTCTTCATCCTTTCGGATGTCCGATAGTTTCCTTTTGGCCGTCCGACATGAGTGACCTGATTTTGCTTCTTCATTTGGTTGGTTTTCTTTCCTTGACACCATTGAACCTGATTCTAACAAATTTCTCACATAAAAACATTAGACCAAATCTACATTTTGGTTTGTTAATCATCAAAACCAAGGATTGATCGACCAAGGTCAACACAAGGGGAGAGTAAATGAGCATGACTGGCAGAAAGATCTGAATCCACTGCATTACTGCTCATTGTGTTTGCATAGGATTGTGATATATTAATTATAACGATTGAGCTGAATTAAGTGCATTGTGGCCATGGTGGATTGTAATCTACTTTAACAACCGCTTTCGGTCTTATCTGCCTTATGATTTTATCCGGTTACTAGTGATTTTCTCTAGCAGAACCTCAATCTTATCTGCCTCATGATTAACCAGTAGAATCATGTAAAAATAATGAAGACTGATCAAATAACCTTTCCACTTTAGCGGGTACCAGTAGCTACATTGCCAAGGATTGAGTCTTTAAGCTAATATGCTCATAGTTATCTATGTGCTCTAGGACTGTTGGAGGAGGCCAAGCTGCTGGAGAAGTATCTCCATGGACCAAAATCTGTTGGCTATTGGACCATACAATCAAATTGTATAATTGATCACTAGATCAATATGTTAAATCTCTTGTGAATTGCAACCTTGTCTTGGAATACTTGCAAATGGAATCCATATGGAAGCAAATGTTTTGCTACAAATTAAAGTAGGTGTATAGAAACAATATTGAAACTTTAAGGATGCCAGACAACATTGTCGATATTTGAAATGATTCCATTTGTGAGAGATTTTCTTAATTATTCATTTGGCTGTTCAACTTTTTGATACAATGCTTTTAGCACCTTTTATCTCTTTCCTTAACCAAGTCTGTTGTTTTATTTTGACTAGTGCTCAATGCACACCCAATGTGTGTGCAATCAAAAAATACATAATATTTATGGTTATATATTTAAATAAAATTTTTATTACTTAAGCAAACTCTAATCTTTCAAATATTTTTCATAAAATAATTTTATATTGGTAGTCATAATGTTTAGGGGTAGTTATGTTGAAAACATATATTCAAATAATTAAAAGCAAAAATAGTCATATGTAGTTATAGATAGTTAAAATAAAAGTAGTTTTTATAAGGGTAAAAAAAAAAAGAAGTTCATAAAGTGACGATAAATATTAACCCTCATTGTTTAACCCCAAACACCTTCCTCAAGCTTTATATATAGTATAAATATTTGAACCAATTTGATTGCTCTCTAGCGAAGCCACTAGAAAATTCTTCTAAAAGAAGCATCTGTCGTTGTTATTAATTTAGATGTAGCATAATGAGATCGCTTGTAGAAAATTCTATTGTTCTAAAAGAACTGAAGCATCTGTCGTTGTTATTAATTTAGATGTAGCGTAATGAGATCGCTTGTAGAAAATTCTATTGTTCTAAAAGAACTGAAGCATCTGTCGTTGTTATTAATTTGGATGTAGCGTAATGAGATCGCTTGTAGAAAATTCTATTGTTTCAACAATAAAGTTTTTAAGTGTTTATTTTTAACGTTTGTGTATATTGATAAATTCAATAAAAATTAATATAAACTAAAAATTAATTTCTTCATTGAAACTTATTTGATAGCCTATTTAAATGAAGATACAATAACAAAACAAAAACAAAAACAAATATTAGATGATCAATTTAATCACCATACGAGATATATTGCTTACATTCCAAAGGAGCAATTTTAAGGGGAAAAAATGATAGAACTCATTAGTTAATTATTCACAATTTAAGTTAAGAAATGTGTATGCCAAATTTGAGACCAACTATCCAAAGAAAAAAAGAAAAAGCCAAATGAAAAGAAATATATGAGAATCGTAGCAAGAATAAATAAAAATTTTAAAAAAGGAGAAAAAAGAATTTTGATTAGTTTTTGTTTTACATTTTGTATTAACACAATTTGTAATACATTGTAATAGCAATTTAATTTTGTTTTTACAGTTAGGTATTATTGGATTGGATTTCTTTCGATTATCCTAACTCCTCCTAAAACCACAAATTTTAGTGATTGCATTTGTTTGGATCAAAATATGAAATACTACTTTGACAATTGAGCTAAACATCATGGACCAAAAGTTTGTAATTCTTAAAAAAAAAAAAATTAAAGAGTGCAGCTGGTCCTATAAATACCCTCGAGTAAATTCAAATTGAGATGGTTGTTTGAGAGGAAAGAAGATCACGAAACTACAGAGCCCATACTACCTCGTTGCCAAAATGGAAGAGACAACTTTAGGTTTATAATCTCCATTCCAGTGAAATTTATTGATAACTTCAGCTGTATAAACTCTATTTCAGTGAAATTTATTCAATTCTATTTGGTTTCAGTGATATCAGAATCATTATTCCCTTGCATTTGTAATTTTTTGTCAGAGATTTTAGCGAACTTGTACTCTTTTGATTTACTTGTCTCTGTTTTGACATAATATTGTTGACAACTTCAAGTTTATAAACTCTATTTGAGTGAAATTTATTCTGTTCTATTTGGTTCAATGATATCGGAATCATTATTCCCTTGCATTTGTACATTTTTGTTGGAGATTTTAGCAAATTTGTACTCTATTGATTTACTTGTATCTTTCTCAGCATAATATTCCATTCCTGTCCAGTGAGTGTTTCAATCGTCTCCGTTGCTGACTAAACGTTAGTGACGATGAAATGAATCGAACTGTTATACGTATGGTGCTTGGATTGATGCCTAAAGTGATGTGTAAACTCTATTTTAATGAATTTGATTGAGTTCTATTCGTTTCAAAAATATCGGAATCATTATTCCCTTGCATTTGTGCTTCTTTTATTGGAGATTTAGCAAACTTATGCTTCTATTTTACTTGTCGCTCCAAAATTTATGATGGATTTTGTTTTACTGCAAATTAGCAATTACTTCCTTCAATTGATGGACTTTGATGCACCAAGTTCGGATTTATCTAATGCATGAAATTATAGTACTATCAATACTAGCGATGGAAAGCATCACTGTATTCATTAAATCATTAGAAGGGAGACTACTACGCTTTTTTTTTGGCTTTATGTAATTGTCATTAATTGCCGAATTCTAGTATCATTCAACTGGTAACTATTATTGCTTTGAGTGGCAGGATCAAAATCTTCCAAGACTCGGGCCAAATTGAAGGCATTACGCCAATTTGTCCATGACTACCTGATTGAGTTAGGTCTCAGGGATCAAGCCCAATTGTTGAAGGATTTTGTTGGTGGAGAAGCCTTTCCAGGCCATGAAAGGATTGCTGGACATCCTGTGGCTGACTATTGGAATCTAAGGTTGACTGTCGCCGCTAAGGCAAGCCCGATTAAACTCAATAGAGCTGAAATTGGGCCAAGCCCACTGCCACCCGACCTTGATGAGTACGTCGTACTATTTATTTATTTATTTTTCAATATTATACTATTTATTTAATTTTTTTTGTTCTATTGCAAGGACTGGGAGTTTGAAGATCAAATTGCATAACCAGCTGGTCTATGAATACTTGAAGGCTATGGATGTATCAACTATCGCTGATGATTTTAAGGGGCACGTGCAATAGACTGAGTCACATGGATTGAATTTCTCCTACACAGGTGGTTAGACATTGTGGACAAAATTTCTTTTGCTGATGCTCCATGGGGTGAGCTTGGCCCCTATCCTTCTTGATATCATACCTCTTCCCAGTTTTGCTAATGTTGGGCTGGAATGGGAGTTTGAGACTTCTCACCCCAACAGTGGTGACATTGGGGTTGATGGTTATATTGAATCTCCTGATTCCCAGTCGAAAGCTGATGTCCCTTCCACAACCCACCCGTCTTCCTTTCTTGATGCTTAAAGTTTTGATGGACTATTCCGTATTATTCTCTTTAGTAGTAAATTTAGTATAAGTGGATGACATGGTGATGAACATTTGCTGGACTGTTGCGTATGTTTTGATGGTTCCCTGATGCTTAAACTTTTGACGGACTATTGCATATTATGCTTTTTAGTAGTAAATTTAGTGTAAGTGGATGACATGGTGATGAACATTTGCTGGTATGAATATTGTCTATTCCAATGGTATGTAAGCAATCTCTATTAGTATACGCTATGTTATGCAAGTTGATGGCATTGAATATAACGCTTAGAAGTTTTTGTTTCTGATTTTTGTTAGAGTTTTTTTTAAAGAATTTCTTGATGAAATTGGCATTGAATGTTGTTTTTGTATTATTTCTTTGTTGTATCAAATACACATTGAAAAAGATTCGACATTTAGTTGAATCAAGAATATTGGCATATGCTGGACTTTGTCTAGAATATTGAAAAAGATGAAAGGTTTCCAGTGCTTCATGTGAGTTTCCTATAGTATTTCTTTATGTCCTAGTGATGTCTCGAGCTGAGGTAAAGTACTCTGTACTGTCATTGGTAATTTGGTTCCATAATGCAGTTTGTATGGTTTTAACCATCCTATCAGAACTTTCTCCCGCTGTGTCTTGTGGTATTAAAATTTGTTACTGTTGACCTTGGTTTCTAACTTTTGATGATTACAAAACAAATGGATGTTGCTAACATCTCCTCAAAGGCTTTTTCAGAAATGAAACAAATCAGATTCAAAGATTAAGCACATTTGAAAAAGACAGAGTATGTTGAACCTGTCGGACGCTCAAGAAGACAGTACCGGACGTCCGATAATCATTGCACAACTTCGGACGAATGCTTCGGACGTCCAATAGGATCCTTCGAAGTCGACGAATCTATCGGACGCTGAATATGTCTTTACCGGACGTCCGATAGAAACAAGATAATTTCTCAAATCTCTTTGTTTGCTGTCGGACGCACAAAAAGCTTGCATCGGACGTCCGAAAGAATTGAAGAAAATCTCTTAAACTCACTGCCTGCTGTCGGACGCATAAAACAGGGCTATCGGACGTCCGACACTCCAACGGCTAGTTGACTCTTCAGCTACTTTCTATCCGTTGGAAGCACTAATGAGACACTTTCTTGATCTTATATAAATAGTGGTTGGTCAGATACTTCAAACAACTTTTGTACACTGAAGATACAAAAGATCTAGAGTGATTTTAGTGAGAAAATACTCATCAAAAAAGATTTGTAGTTTTAGTGGTGTGAGGTTCATTGTAAGCTTTTCATTTGTGAGTGAATCTTTCATGAGTGTAGCTCTGTGAGGGTTGTCCTGAGGGATAGTAAAACGTCCTGACTTGACCGAGTGGTGTTCGGGGCAAGGAGGAGGTGAACCTTCCTTTGTACGCAAGAGTGATTGTAATTCATCAATTTGAGGAAGCTTATTTGAATTAATCTACAAGCTCAAGAGGAGCTGGGTAGTTAATTGGTTTGCAATTCTTTCCCTTTTATTTACTTATTGTTATATTGCGATCTTTTAATTGCTTATCGATTGACTTTTCGATTGGTTGATTTCGATCCTTACAGTTACTAGTTAGAGAAGTACAGAGCTTGATAGCATTTTCCCATCCACTTTGCAGGAAAAGGCAGGAAGGCTAATTAGTTGGACAGAATCTGGAAATGGTGACTGCTTAATACTCCTTAAGGTACAGAAAATTATAATTGTTAGGAAATTGGCTTAATTTCTTTTAGTCAAGATCCCTATTTGGTGTGGGAAGTAACTAGTTTCCTGATTGAATTTAGTTACTTGAAATAGTAGTCAACGAAACTTCTATTTGATTTAGGATTTAGATGTTATTTTCTATTCTGTATAAGTCTAGAAATTAGTATTGGGTTCCAATTATTATTTGATTTTTTGACTAAGTAATGTTCTCTATAAATAGGTAGATTGGCATACTACAAAGATACACAAGAAAGGAGTGAGAGAGTTCTTAGTAGGTGAGAAGGTTATATAAGAGTTGGGATTTGGAAATCAAGTTATAATTTTGTGATATTTTTCTCTCATAGTAAGAACAAATTTTTTCTTCGTGGACGTAGGCTTGGTGATTAAGCCGAACCACGTTAATTCTTATGCATTGCTCATCGTTCATACTAGATATTATTTTCTATTAAATTGTTATTTTTTTCCTTTTCAAATAATTGGTCTGATACCCTAACAAGTGGTATTAGAGCTCCGTTGAAATTTTAGTTAATTATTTGAAATTGAATGGGTAGTGGTATACCATGGGATTTGGAACTATACAGTTTTTAATTTAACCGTTTAATGGAATTACAAATTTCACTCTTTGGCAAAGAAGAGTGAAGGATGTTCTAGTTAAATAAGGTTTGGCAAAAGCGTTGAATGGAAAGAACAAGAAGCTAGAGAGCATGAAGGATGATGAGTTTGAGGAGTTGGACGCAAGGTGTGCGAGCATGATTCGACTCTATGTGGCGGACAACATCACAAATAATCTGATAGATGAGAAAGATTCTGCAGCAGACCTTTGGAAAAAATTGAAAAAAATTTATCTGGCTAAAAACTTATCCAATAAGTTGCATCTAAAGCGGCAACTTTATGCACTAAAGATGGAGGTGGGTGGCAGTCTCATGGATCACATAAATACGTTCAATGAAATTTTGGATCAACTCCAAAAGGTTAGCGTGGATATTGAGGAAGAAGATAAGGCTCTTTTACTTCTTACCTCAGTCTCTGATTCTTACGAAAGTGTTGTGACGACCCTGTTGTATAGGAAGAACACTTTAGAATTCGAGAATGTGTAGTTTTCTTTGTTGGATCATGAAAAATAAAGGAAGGTAAACCAGGATGTGACACAAGAAGCTGCGTTAATTGCTCGAGGTGAGAATAAAAGAGAAAAATAACTTGACGGTGAATCTAAGACAGGCGGTTCAAAGGCCAAAAGAAAGGGTGGAGTCCAGTGTTTTGGTTGTCATGAGTTTGACCATATCAAAAGATATTGCCCTCATCAAAAGAAAAATGATGAGAATGACTATGATGGTGTTGCTGGATATGTATCGAGTGGTGATATTCTCACAAGCTCCAAAGGTAATAATACTTCTTCTCGTGATGGTTGGATTTTAGATTCTGGATGTGTTTCACATGTTTGCTCCAGATTAGACTATTTTGACACTCTCTAAAGAAAGAAGTCAAATTTTATGTCCTTGGGTGATGGATCTACTTGTCAAGTTAAAGGTGTTGGAGTGGTGAAAATTAAAATGTTGAATGAAGAGATTCATTCTTTGGGCGGTGTGGCTTATGTCTCAAAGTTACGAGGGAATCTAATTTCTTTGAGTCAGATAGACTCCGAGGGTTACCATTTTTCCGCTGCAGGTGGAGTCTTGAAAATCATACATGGCAAGACGGTCTTGTTGATGGGAAAAAAGTATGGTAATTTGTACCATTTAAATACCACAATGGATTGGAAGTGGAAGAGGATCCAGGAATGCTCTCAAATTACAAATGGTAGTGAGAGGAAAAGTTCTGTTATGGAAGAGGGTGAATTGAGACCCCTCTCGCGAGTCAACTAGATGTTGGATTCGGTTAGCTACACACGTTCATTTGCCGATTGAATTAATTGAAAACAAAACCATCTTGATTCCGGTGCGTAGTTAGGCACCAAGGTATTTAGTGAAAAAAGGCAAATGGAGTTTTTTGGATGGTTTGCTGTGTTTGCTAAAAGAAATATTCGCCAATGTGGAGATTTATTAGAAAATTGGCTTAATTTCTTTTAGTCAAGATCCCTATTTAGTATGGGAAGTATCTAGTTTCCTGATTGGATTTAGTTACTTGAAGTAGTAGTCAACGAAACTTCTATTTGATTTAGGATTTAGATGTTATTTCCTATTCTGTATAAGTCTAGGAATTAGTATTGGATTTCAATTGTTATTTGATTTTTTGGCCAAGTAATGTTCTCTATAAATAGGTAGATTGGCACACTACAAAAATACACAAGAAAGGAGTGAGAGAGTTCTTAATGGGTGAGAGGGTTATACAAGAATTGAGGCTTGGAAATCAAGTTGTAATCTTGTACTGTTTTTCTCTCATAATAAGAACAAGTTTTTCTCTTCGTAGACATAGGTTTGGTGATTAAACCGAACCACGTTAATTCTTGTGCGTTACTCATCGTTCATGCTAGATATTATTTTCTATTAAATTGTTGGTCTTTTCCTTTTCAAATAATTGGCCTGATACCCTAACTGTAATAGTTGTATCAGCTGCAGTTTTTCTGCCTTTTGGTCTGCGACTTGCTCAAAGTTAGATGTTTTTGAGGCTTACTCTGGGTAATTAGCTTTTCCTTTAAAAAGAAAAATAGAGTTGAAACAGACTTGTGTACGAGTCTTTCTTTGTGCATCATCCTAACTAATTGTACATTGTACACTTTGTTTTAGCAGAATAATGCACTCCTAGTCTTCTTAATTTGGTACATAAGAGTGGACTTGAACCCTCATCTTACTTGAGACGCAGTACGAATTAATTGCGGAAACGTTCATAATGTAATGTGAAGTTTAGCCTTTGAAGATCATGCATATTTGACCTAAGAATGATGATAACCTTATAATTACCGTGGCTGCAAGCTTCTATGGTGACAGAAGTGCCTGCGTCTGTAACATGGATAGTTGATCCTCAAAACCTGTTTTGAATTTGCGTCATAAGATTTTGCTCCAACAAAATATGTTCCCCTTAGGTGCAAGACTTCGTCAGCTCCGATTGCAAGATCTTGCAGCAAAAGAAGTAATATATGGACTATGACTACAAGCTTTCTCAGACCTGATTTACCAAAAAAACCTTAGATTATCAATCATGGCTAACTTTTTGATGGTGCTTTAAATTACTTGAACATGAAAAAGGTTTGAGAATCAATCGTCTCCCCTGTTACGAAATATAGAGAGCCCTTGAAGGGTCTTTCTAGATACAGCTCATCACAGTGAATGGAAGAACTTTTTCCCGTCCTTGTTTGCCGAGCAAGAGGATCCAAGTAGAAGAAGAACAATGATTTACTTGCACAGTTGGGCCCTGTTTGAGATTGATGATGTTCAACAAAAATCAGAGACATAAACATCAAATAATAATTTTAGGACTCCAATAGATTCTGTGGATAAAGAGGAAACATATAATGCTTTTGGCCTACAGTACAGAGGCAGGAAAATGAATCAGCATCTACTTGTGATGTCTTGAGCGATGGCAAGGCCAAACTAGGTGCAATCACTTCTTGCCTCAAAGTCTTCTCAGGCACATATTATTTTGGTGGTTTGGCAACATCAACATAGGCGGAAGCGGAATGGGCATACCACTGATTGGATGTTTAATACACTTACTATTTTATTTACTCCCTTTGTGGTAAGGTATCATATTTTACCACAAAGGGAGGGAGCATTTACAAGTAAAAGTTGTATTTTGTCATAATTTCAAAAGCCCTGGAATGAAAAAGTTATATGTTGTACCATAGAGCGAAAAGTACGTTCATTGCTTAGTTTTATTTATTTATTTTCTTTTGCGAAGGAATGTTAACTCCGTATTATGAAACAAAAGGATGCCTATTTGCAATAACGAATTGGAATGTACATACATAACCAAAATACCTTTATTAGGCATGGAAATATGTGATCATTATTTTTAGGTAATAAAGCTGAATGTGACAGTAGGATAACAGAAATTAAATTTGACTAAGTATTGCATACATCTCCAAGTATGTAATTTCAAGTCTGTAATTTCAGCGCAAACACACCATCAAATGTAACAAAGGCCATCCTTGAGACCTAACTCAATCATAACTCTTTTGACACACTTAAAACTCGAAAGTCAGCAAGTTACAAAAATAATAATACTAATATAATTGGAGCCAATTCTATCATCTTTCTTCCCAATGAGCTTACAAAAAATACTACTAATAAAAAAAGGATAGTAGATGGTACTAGTAAATTAGCATTCACTTAACCTATTATTTCACGAAGTTTTTAAAAAATGGGAAAAGCTTAACAGCTTTAGCTGGAGGCAGGAAAAATGCTCGGTGAACGTCCACATTTTGATTCCAATATGGAATATGTGCTAGTACTAAAGCTAAGCCTCTACAAATAGGGCAAGTATTTTGCCTCCGAAGCCATGCTTTCAAGCAGTCTGCATGAAACTCGTGGGGGCAATAATAGAGAACCCCAATCTCGTCTTGGTTCTCATACCTAGCCTGCCAGGTTTCCAAATATGACCGAATTAGATAATATGCAATCAAAAGTAGCAGATGTTAAAGGCTGTCGGATAAATTAGTTACACACCATGCAGATACCGCAAATTTGTTCACTGTAATCCAAGCCGGACGATGGCTCCAGGTTATCAATAGCTGCAGATGGTGGAACATAATTCCGGGTAACAAATCGCTTCATAATAGTTTCCTTCGACAGAGCTGCTCTTTCTATCTCAATCTCCCACCGCTCCATTGCACTCATCATTGTTCCCTGTCACACTGCCCATTAGACTAATTGTATTTGTCTTTGCAAACCTCACTAGCAATTATTGACATGCGCGGGGTATACATATAATATTAAGCTCATCCCAATCAAGTTTTACATTTATAAATTCCTAAATACCCCACACGCGATTTATCGTAAGTATACGAATCGTGAGCGAATATAGGGTACTAAGGGTCGATCCCATAGGAAAGAATGCAATTACCGATTTTTTCAAACTCCTTTATTATTAAGACTACCACAAATATAAAATTTATGAAAATAACACTAGAAAACTCCTAGAGATATGGAATTCCTTACTACTCTTGCAAATGAGATTACCGGTTAAGTGAATGCTATTATCTTGACTAGTTATGGAGTAATTTCCTAATGTATGTGAAACCTACTTTCGTAGTGAATCAACTATACTTGTAATTAAGCCATACCTACTCTCATGGTTATGAAATTAACTACAAGTTCATTTCTTCTACGAAATTACATAAAACAAGTCATTTAAGCCACATAGGTGCACCTCTACTTTCGTGAGTGTATTCCCTACGCTTATCACTTCTTTGAACTAGTGTTAAATTTCAATTTTCATTACAAACTTAACACCTTAAGATTATCATAATTAATGGCCAATTAATCATGATTAGATAACCAAAAGTGATAAATAACTTGCTCAAAATAATATCACCAAGTAGCCAAATAAACATCACAAACAAAATATAGCAAGTTCAACCATAACTCTAGACATAAATTTTAACTAAACATAATAAAAACACAAAGCCAACTTGTATTATAATTAAACATGAAATCCAATACAAGAGAGAAAATAGTAGAAGAGATATCACCCTTGTCACATGAGATCAACCTCTTCATCTTTACTCCTCCAATCTTCATCCAAATCTAACTACAAATATAAGATGGATAAACTACTCTACCTATACTATACTAATGAACCAAGAAAACTCTAGTGAAAACTACATTTCTGGTGAGTTTCTCTAGCCTTCTCCCAAGTTATATTGAATCTTGCAAGTCCATGGTTATATATAGATGAATGCAGTCAAAAAATGAGGCTTGAAACATCCTTTTTACAGCTGTTAATTGGTTGTCATTCGTTCATCCATAGCTGTGAATTATTGAAGGAAAAAACAGGCTATACCAGTGGAGAGCAGCTATTTCTGACCAAAATCTGACTACTTCAACTGCTATTTTCTCTATGATGATGGCTGAATTGGCTCTTGTGCAAAACATAGAAGTTGTAGTCCTTTGAAATAGTTGTCCAATGCTTCAAGAATCATCCAATTTGGAGTTCTGAAGACCAAGATATGATAAAAATATCACTGACTGGTCAATTCCGCGTTTTCAGCTCTCAGCAGCAGACTTTTACTTCTGTATTTCGACATTTTGACCAGGAAAACAGCTGAATTGAACTTTGATGTCTTCATACAAAATGTAGATCTGTCTCTTAGCTTCAAAAATGGTTCAAGAATCATCTCAATCTAATGTATTTAACTCAAGATATAGCCAAAATATAAAAATGTGTCAAAGCCGAACATCTTGCTTCCTTTTGACTTTAATTGCATTTCTTCTTTCACACTTCATATTCTATTTTTATCACTTTAATCCATCATCAATCATCAAATTATTCTCCATGCACTCCATTTGATGATTGAATCAATAAACCTTTAAAATATGAAATTTTTATCATAAAAATTCATAGAAATGCAATTTTCATACTTTAAACCACAAAATGCATATTTTCACTAGAATCTTAGTTAATTATTTATAAAATTAAGTAAACACACCAAAACTAACTAATAAAGCACACTAAAAATACGTAAAATATACTCTTATCGAATACCCCCACACTTGAACCATTGCTTGTCCTCAAGCAATAAAAAATACAAACCAACAATGATTCAATTTCTGAAAATAAACATATGTGCACCATTTCATTTTATTTTCTCAAAAACAAGATAAACAACCATTATGCAATTATTCAATTAATCTCAAGTACTCATAATATCAAGTAAAGGAGAGCCAATTATACCGTCATTATAACAAATTCAAATCAATTTTTCATCCTTACTCAATCTTACAAGTAAGTAACTCATATGGTCAATAAAATGCTTCCTAAACTCATGATCATCTTCTTATTCCAATTTAAAGAGGGATTTATTCATATAGTATAGTTAAATATTACTTAAGTTGTGAAAGTGTCTTTTGACGCGAGGATCGACATTTTTAGATGAAGATCACCGGTTACTCAACACTTCACATACTCAAATTGCTTTGCATACTTTAATTCGAATACCGTTTTACGCGAAAGTCGACTTTTGTAGATGAAAACTCCCGGTTACTAAGTACAAGAATAATTGGAGTAGAACAAATCTTTTTTTCTTTTTTTCTTTTTTTTAATAGCAAACATAATAATAATTTTCTCAAAAGAATAATCATGAGAAGAGTATTGCACTTATTAACCATATTTATCACTTAACTTATAAAATCCAATAAAGAGAAGAAATGTCAATAAATATGCAAAAAAAATAGGCATAATTTTCTCCACTTTACAAGATATATTTTCCTATACGTACACAAATTATAATCACATAATAGTCATTTCCAAATTAAATGAGAAAAGAAGTTTCCAAATCACATATATTTATCTCAAACGTAGAAGGAATTTGAACTACTAATGGTATGAAACTTGTAAGCCCTTTGGATAAAATTTAAAAAATTGAAACTTTTTGGGGCAAATTCGTAAATTTGGACAAGATTTTGAAAAAATTTTGAATTTAAACACAAGTCCAATATTTGCAACCAACAAGTCAATCACATACAATGTATATAATCTCAATTCTTCCCCCCACACTTAACATGCACATTGTCCTCAATGTGTAAAAAAAAAAATCAAGATAAAGAAAATAATACTCCCCTATTGTTGTAATTGAATATGAAGCTTCAAGATACATTGTCCATTTTCCTCCCATGCTTCATGAGTTCCATTTGATAACCATTAGTAATATTAATCTCATTTGGTCACTTTTGCTTCCATTTCCGATACCTGCAAATAAAAAATAATAAAATAACTCAAACTCATACTTTAAACATAAAATCACCCCAAAATAGCATAAATAGCTAAAACATTGGGTTGTCTCCCAATAAGCGCTTTTGTTTATAGTCGTTGGCTCAACTTTTGCACCTCATTTCTCAAGGAGGCTTTGTTAATGAATAATCCACCAATTTTGGTCGTGGTGGATCATTAAAAGATGGCTTAATAGCAAAAGCCACATGTTCAAATGATATGAGAGGTGGAAGAAGCTTACCTATCTCGAGTGAGTCATAAATATTACATTGAATATGCACCACTTGAGTACTCACCAAAGGAACATCTACATAGCTTTCTTGGGCTATAATACCTTTAGAACCTATACAATCAACACATTCCTCAAGAGGGGTGAAAAATGAATCGTTAAGGCTCACCTCTTGAGATTCAATATTAGCTCCAAAAGTACTATCTTGTGAAATGGACATTTCCTCATTGAAACACAAATTGGATTCATAATTTTGATCAAAATATAATCCATTTTCACTTACAACATTCCCACCATTCATAATAGGGTCATTTTGCACATTATTAGAGGAAATAACTTCACTCAATGCACTCAATTGCTCATGTATTCTACCAAAGTGAGAAGTTAATTCATCTATTCTTTCCTCAATCTTATCAAAACGGTCGAAAGTTGCATTTGCTAGCTTTTCTATTGCTGAATCAAATTGATTAGAAAAATTTTCTACAGCTAGCTCCCAAGATGCATTAGAATCATTAGCTAATGGTTCACTTTCTAACTCCCAAGGTAGAGGTGTATTAGCTAACTTCTCTATTGCCAACTTCCAAGATGGTTTTGATTCATATTGGACACTTGCAGGTTGGTAATCATAAAAATATGAATAATCACTATAAGTACATTGATCATCCCAACCATAAGCAGGAGAATTGCTCCAATTAGCATTATATCGATCAAAACAAGGATTGTAATGCTCTAATTCATCATAATAATCCACATTTTGTACCTGTCTACATGTATTAGAAGCATGATAACCTCCACACAAGTCACAAATTCCATGATAAGAATTAAAAGTATTAACCTTCCTCCCTTGCTCAATTTCATGCATAATTGTATCCATTTGAACTTGTAACATCATAACATCAAATTTAGTCTTTAAGCACCTTAAACCATCTTCAAAAGACATACATTCAGTAAATTCTTGGTTACCTCTGTTGAAGGAGTTTTGCACTTGGTAACCATCCATTGCCAAACTTTCATTTCTCAAGCATTGTCCTCCAAATTGACCTACCCCTCTCATCACCTAAAATTACTTTTAAACAACCTCAAAAGTAAAATTAGTAAGAAAAATAGGTAATGAAACACATACACACATAAAACACAAAAATAACAGAAAATAACATTCACAATATAACTAATGAAATGTTTAAACTAATAAAGTTGCTCTTCACACCGATATTGCCAAATCTTCCCCGGCAACGGCGCCAAAAACTTGACGTGCGCGGGGTATACATATAATATTAAACTCATCCCAATCAAGTTTTACATTTATAAATTTCTAAATACCCCACACGCGATTTATCGCAAGTATACGAATCGTGAGCGAGTATAGGGTATTAAGGGTCGATCCCACAAGGAAGAATGCAATTATCGATTTTTTCAAACTCCTTTATTATTTAGACTACCACAAATATAAAATTTATGAAAATAACACTAGAAAACTCTTAGAGATATGGAATTCCTTACTACTCTTGCAAATGAGATTACCGGTTAAGTAAATACTATTATCTTAACTAGTTATGGAGTAATTTCCTAATGTATGTGAAACCTATTTACGTAGTGAATCAACTATACTTGTAATTAAGCCAAACCTACTCTCGTGGTTATGAAATTAACTACAAGTTCATTTCTTCTACGAAATTACATGAAACAAGTCACTTAAGCCATATAGGTGCACCTCTACTTTCGTGAGTGTATTCCCTACGCTTATCACTTCTTTGAACTAGTGTTAAATTTCAATTTTTATTGCAAACTTAACACCTTAAGATTATCATAATTAATGGCCAATTAATCATGATTAGATAACCAAAAGTGATAAATAACTTGCTCAAAATAATATCACCAAGTAGCCAAGTAAACATCACAAACAAAATATAGCAAGTTCAACCATAACTCTAGACATAAATTTTAACTAAACATAATAAAAACACAAAGCCAACTTGTATTATAATTAAACATGAAATCCAATACAAGAGAGAAAATAGTAGAAGAGATATCACCCTTGTCACATGAGATCAACCTCTTCATCTTTACTCCTCCAATCTTCATCCAAATCTAACTACAAATATAAGATGGATAAACTACTCTACCTATACTATACTAATGAACCAAGAAAACTCTAGTGAAAACTACATTTCTGGTGGGTTTCTCTAGCCTTCTCCCAAGTTATATTGAATCTTGCAAGTCCATGGTTATATATAGATGAATGCAGTCAAAAAATGAGGCTTGAAACATCCTTTTTACAGCTGTTAATTGGTTGTCATACGTTCATCCATAACTGTGAATTATTGAAGGAAAAAACAGGCTATACCAGTGGAGAGCAGCTATTTCTGACCAAAATCTGACTACTTCAACTGCTATTTTCTCTATGATGATGGCTGAATTGGCTCTTGTGCAAAACATAGAAGTTGTAGTCCTTTGAAATAGCTGTCCAATGCTTCAAGAATCATCCAATTTGGATTCTGAAGACCAAGATATGATAAAAATATCACTGACTGGTCAATTCGGCGTTTTCAGCTCTCAGCAGCAGATTTTTACTTCTGTATTTCGACATTTTGACCAGGAAAACAGCTGAATTGGACTTTGATGTCTCATACCAAATGTAGATCTGTCTCTTAGCTTCAAAAATGGTTCAAGAATCATCTCAATCCAATATATGTAGCTCAAGATATAGCCAAAATACAAAAATGTGTCAAAACTGAACATCTTGCTTCCTTTTGACTTTAATTGCATTTCTTCTTTCACACTTCATATTCTATTTTTATCACTTTAATCCATCATCAATCATCAAATTATATTCTCAATGCACTCCATTTGATGATTGAATCAATAAACCTGTAAAATATGAAATTTTTATCATAAAAATCCATAGAAATGTAATTTTCATACTTTAAACCACAAAATGCATATTTTCACTAGAATCTTAGTTAATTATTTATAAAATTAAATAAAACACACCAAAACTAACTAATAAAGAACACTAAAAATACGTAAAATATACTCTTATCAATTATAGAACACGACAATTCAAATGATATTTAATAGCATTTCATTACCTCATCCGACGAGCGATCACAATTGCCACCACGAGCCTTGGCCCGAAAAGCTTTTCGCTCAGCTATGGCATAGGTTATGGGAGTAACAGGAAGTATAACAGTATAAGAATCTTCCGATACATCCTGTTTGAAAAAATAGTTAAATTTTTTTTTTCAAGTATTATTATAGCCTTACAGCAATATGACTAGTTGAGTAAGAGAAAAAAGCTGAAATCAAAGGCTGGATGGAATATCTCCTTCCCCTAATTCAATATTTTCTGCCACAAGCTTCTTAGAAGTTAGACAGACAATCACAAACAATTGTGGAGGTCATCGGTACCTCTAAGATAGTAGCATTGTCTCTATTTCCATACCCTTGATAATCTGAGCCTTCCACCAAGTTTTGCGACTTCAAAGTCTGCTGTTCATTTGCACAGTCACCTTAAAGAAAAAAAAAAGTTTCTAATCAGCTCCCCAGAACATAAGTACTCAAAAAAAGCTAGCCATCCACATGCTTCCATCCATTAACCAAATCATGGAGGAGAGGCAAACTGGACAAAAAGACTAACCCAATTTAGTTTCTTGAACATGAGAACTCTGTTCATCCATAGAGCCAGTATCCACCTACGCTGCCCCGTTATGTAAACCGTTTATTACTGAATTTGAGGTTCCTGAACTACTACCAACATCAAAGTTGCTGGTCACAACTTCATTCATCATCTTAAGTGAACTCTGACGACTGCACATCTGATTGAACATGTTGTGATTGCTTGTCTTGTTGTCGGATTCATTACCATGAGCTGGATTTCATAAAATTTTAAAACATAAGGATTACATTATATTGAGAAAGTTAGATTGGTTATTGTCATGCCAAGAGTAATATAACACATTAAATACTATGTAAAACAATACCCAAAGGTTAAAAAAATGGAAATTTTATTTTTTTCTTTTTGACAGTAGTTTCAACAAAAACTTCTGCTGATAGTGTCTTGAAAATAAATCTCACTTTATACCAAACATAAACACTTAAGTAGATGTATCAAGTTGATATCATTAGAGAAAAACATAGAAAAAAAAAGAAGAAACGTACAATGGCCCTAGAGTAGATACGTACTCTGGCCCTAGAGTAGATACGTACTCAACCTACAAAGTCACACTCATCAAAATGGGAAAAAGCAAAAAGAAAATAAATAAATTAGAGAGAAAGGAGATGAAACATGTGCAGCAAGGAAGAAGAGGCAGATACAAATAAAATTATCCTATCCTACGGGTCACCAAATTGATAGCTCTTCTGCCATCACCAAAACCAACCAGATACAAACAGAAGACCGTTTTATCTGTAGCTTAAAGTAAATTCCAAGCTGGAAACAAGATAACCACCCCATCAGGGATCCAGATGGTATAAGAAACCAAACTGCCAGACCTACTTGTCTCAAATGCCTTCTATCACGCAATCTTTACCACAAGATAAATATGGTGCAATAAGTTTGGACCAATTATTAGGAAAAATTGGTCAATCTATGAATGGAAAGAAATATGTCTCCCCCCTCCCAACAAAAACTAAAAAAAAAAAGGAAAACCCAAATTATTAAGTTGTTTACCAGCAAGCACTCATTAGGTACAACCTTTCGGGAAGATCTAAGCAATTCATAAGTTGACAGGAATGTGTCAATCAATAATTTTTGTAAGCTAACTAGTTCAGAAAAGATTTAGCCTAGAAAAACAAATAAGTAGCACAATAATCCAATCAAAATACACTACAGAGACAAGGTAGTAAGGCAATATGCAAAGTGCAGGCCACGTGATAACTAGGCCAAAGACCAAATACAATTAAGTAACCAAAAGAAACAACAACCAGATAACACAAAAAGAATAGATAAAAGGATGTTCTATTAGATAAGGAAAAATGCACATGAATAAATAAAAATCAGAGACGCAGAGGAAATATCAAAGTCCCTTACTGAGATCTACAGTAATCACCACTTCTAGACCTTGATATTACGCAAATATTCAAATAATGAAATCTTTAGGCTTCTATGGGACCTTGTTGCACGATTTGATAATCAAATCAAGCAAACCCTCCTTGTGAACCCAGAAAGACTAGCCTCAAATCCTCTAGGCTTCTAGAAGTGCCCTAAAGGTCTCAAATAAACATCTACAGAAGAAACTAATATAAACCTAGAAGGAGACATGAAGCAACACATTTGGTATACAAAATTATCTCCTGATATGCCTATGGCATTTGATCATTAACAAGTCAGACCAAAAATAGGAGGTATATTTCTTCTTGTCCAAACCACAAAAATTGATCATTAACCTCATAGTGTTAACTATTTCAAAAAGAACTTAACCCCCACCAAAAAGGAAGAAGAAGAAGAAGACTATGGGTTCGTGCTTTTCCCTACTTGTGTATTTTAACTATTATATTATATGTCTGCAGTAAGTAGCCAAATTAATAGCAACAATATGGAGAAAGCATGAGCTTTCCAGGATAGAAGAAGGGTATGGAACAAAGACCAGAAGCAGATTGCTCCAATACTTGAGGAACAGAAGGGATGCCAACTTCAATGTCGTCATCTGCCAATCTCATATTTTTTGAACACCTAAACAGGCCAGAAAATTCATGCTGCCAAAAAGCAGCGTCTTGAGCAGGATCAATAACCTCAGCAGTTAAGCTGCTTCCTGCAGTAGTAGTACGGTCATCACCAACTTCTTCAGAGATGCTTGCCAAAACATTGAGCTGCTTATTCTTCCCTGGAGGATGTGAACACGCTTCATAATTTGGTTTTAAATATTTGCTCCCATTTTCACAACCATCACCAACTCCAGTGTTAGATGCAATACCATCAACAGCATCACCTACACATAGGTAATCATTAACACAATCTAAGATTGGTCAAGAAAAAAGGTAAAATGTGGAAACGATGAATTTGCCCAGATGATTGATTGCTAGTCAAGATGAAATTCAGCTCATGGAACCTCAAAGGCAAGATAATAAAGGAATAATACACTTAGAGATAACAAATTGATCTCATGAGATGGAAGCAATAATGCATAGTAAAAGATTGCAATGGCCTTATGGTATCTATTACGTATATTACATTAAAAATGACGCCCATTAAGCCAACAATAAATACAGCGAAAGACGAAGAAACATGTGCAGTAAAGAGCACCAGGCAGATGCAACTAGAAACTACCCTATGCAGCCACAATATCACATAACATGCATTAGAGAATAATGTGTCAAGATTACTCCCAGAAAAGAACTTCAAAGACTTGAATAAAAAAACAAAGGAATAGCTTGTTACTTTCTCTAAGAATGTCATATTTAGAACATTCCACAAGTTTTCTAGTCATCTGACATGTTCTGTTGAAGAAATTAAAAGTCACACCAATGTAAAAGAATTGATTTTTTTACACCGAATCAAAATAAGTAACAGAAAAATCAAATAGCAGGTCACCAATACTTGCATTCCCACGTCATAAAAAACCAACAAGATACAAAAAGAAAAACATCTAATTACAGCTGGACTTGCAGGTGATAGGAAAACCAGTCTAGTTTGTCTAAGCAACACAAACACAAGTCTACAACAGATCAGATAATTCTTTATACAGGAATAGAAAGAGGATTACTGGATCTTCAGAACATGTCAGATCACCTTATAAGGACGTCTAAATTGTATGACAAAAATCAAACAGCCAATCTATGTGATAACCCTAACTAAGAGTCCAGTACAGGGCGATTTCTATGGACCAATTATTATGAAAAATTGGTTGATCTCATGAATAGGAAAAAATAATGTTACATTTTAGTCTTGGCTACAAGATTCAGTGATGGAAGTGGTGGATTGCAATTTTCCAAAGAAAAATTGCTACGTTTTCTGTGAATACATTTTTCAATCACCTTTTTACCCCACATATATCAAATCGCTACAGTAATTTTCTCTACAAAAAGTTCAGAAAAATGCCATCCAAACAAAGAGGAAAGAATAAACACAATATTTCTCAAGTAGCATAGATTCATACATCATGTATCACTTAAATATTCATTATTGTTATATGTGTGTGTAGTTGGTGTATTTCAATTCTCTGTCTGAAGTGCAAAAAGGCCACTCGGTAACAATCTGGAGAAATCAATTCAGTGGCAGGACAAACCTGCAGCATGTCTCTCTGTAAAGTTGAAAGTGCTACACCTTCTTGCAGAACGGCCATCCCCACTTAAATTTAATCAGGCTTTTTTCACCGGTACCTGACAGATTGAACCGATGTGAACTTCATTGTCAGCCAATCTCATCCTCTTTGAATGTGTACAATGTCCACTGACCTCATGCTGGGGATCAATACATGCTGAAGGGCTTCCTGAATTGTCACCATCTTCACAGTTCCTTCTAGTGACTTCCTCATTCTGCTGTCCATATGAACACTAAGCATCATAATTTAGTAGTGTTGAATTACTCCTATCTTTACAACCCCATCAACTCCGCGCTTAGAAGCAATAGAAATACCATCACCATTAGCTGCAGCAGCATCATGTCCTATACAAAATTGATTAAGACAAAAGTGTATATGGCCATTTATGCATGCAATGCCAAAACCAACTAATCAAAAAATTTCTCAAAAAAATCCAGCAAAGTCAGTCAGAAGCTGGAATTTACCCATGTTTTTCTCCAGGTCAAAGAAGGATTAGAAAACTACCACTTCGATCAGAGGATCCCTTCTTCAGCAGCAATCCCTCACATTTAGGATCGATGATTTGTCCCCTAATAATATGAATATAAGAAGAATCTGTGGAAAGGTGTCAAATTTGCACACAGAAATCAAAGCAAACTACTTCTAGACAATCATAAGCTAAACATCTCAATATCAACTAATAATTAACAGTAAACATCACAAAACAAAGCATCAAAAGATGATGGGCAGGCATGAAGACATTCAATAGCCGGATTCCACATAAAGATTGAGCTACATTGTGTATGCGAGTAAGAACACGATCAGGAAAGCCAAAGGCTATTACCTTGGAAGATGTATCAAGGCAAGAAGCCCACGACAAAAGTTTCTAGAGGAATAAAAAAGATGAAAAAATCGAGAAGAAAATACACAACAAGATCAACAGAAACAACATAAGAACCGTAAGGAAAGACAAATTTTTGACAGAATAAACAAGTTCTAAAAAACAAATGAAGGTTCTGATCAATCAAAAGGTTAAGGTACTTTCCTAAAAGCAGATTAAGAAAATTAGTTCTAAAAAAAATGAACAGACTTCGGGGGTGAGATCTTAGTACCATGGAACATTCCGAGCAGCGCAAGACGAGGTTGCCGAAACGCTCTCGCGTCCCTTCAAGCTGCTTATGTCTCTGGTATGCGACTGATTTTTATTCCAGTTAGGATCCTCTATGCTACTATTCGGTGCCAAATCTAGTGCCAATCCCACTTATCACGTGATGGTAGAAAAAATTTAAATAAATAGCACATGACAAATTAAATAAACAAGACACTTGGCATAAATATAGAAGTGACACTGAATTGCCACTGAAAAAGTGCACTGAGGATCCTGTGTGTTTTTATTCTTGCTCTTATACTACTGTTTCGCCGAGGAAATGGAGGGTTGAGAGGGTTATTTAAAAATTTTACCCTCAAGTTTCTCATAATTTCGTTTAGCACACTTGGTGTTTTTCAATAATTGGACGAATGAAAATAATAGGTAAACGACTTAAAGAGCTCATAATCTATTTCAAATATCTAGTTTTGGCCTTTTATATATTTTAAATCTCAAATTGGTTCCTCAATAATAAGAGAGTGTCAAATTTTCATCAAATCTATTTCTACCATTAAAATTGATGAATCTAAGTGCTAAATTTGATTGATCTACTGAAACATCAAACATTCTAAAAGGTTTAAACCTGTTTTAGCGCTCCATCCCAACCTTTTGTGCATTTAACCCAACATTTCACCATTAGTGCACTTCACCTTCAGATTACACCACTAGACTACATGATCTTTAACATGAATTGAGAGTTCGAGACATTGACTTTCACCTCCAAACACAATTTTTTATGACAATTTTCAGAGCGTTTGAATACAACATTAAGGAACATTAACTCTCTTCGACATCTCATTAATCACAATGACCGTTCCTTAGAAGTAATTGGGTTGTAGTTTTGCACTATTATCAACTCTTTTAGTAGTATAGAAAAGCTAAAACTGGTATACGTGTAAACATGATCAGGAGCTGGAGTTGAAGTTGGAGCAATGCTCAAATATACATTTTGTGGATAAGTTGTACCAACACGAGATAAGACTTCTAGCACAATAATTCTTGTTAGCAATGCTTCTAATTGTGTGATTACCTTGTTGCGAATGTTTTTAACTATACAATTACTGCATTGGCAATACTTCTAGTTGTGTGATTACTAGGGCTTTGTCACCCAAAAAAAAAAGTCATGAAAATTAGTACTACAAAAGTTGTTCAGTATATACATACATAGGAGATTAGATATACAACTTGTAACTTTTTAAATCAAAATTGTTAGTGCTATTCTTACAACAACAAGAAGTAAGTATAGTTGAAGGGTTGTTCCACTTTGAATCATTTGATACTCGAACTCTTACTTTAACATTTACAATTTAAAATCGTACATTTTAGTTTTAAAGTATAAATCTATTCACTTTTAACTCTAAAAATAATAAAATTTATTTTACTTTAGTCCCTAAATTAAAAACCTATCTTATTTTAATCCATAAAATATAAATTTTGTTCAACTTAAGTTTAAGATACGTCAGACTTCCGTCGATGAATTTTGTTGAAGTCAGTTTCATAGTTTGAGGATTGAAGTGTCCATTTTGAAATTGAAGGACTAAAGTGAAGGTTTGAGTACAGTTGAAGGGTGAATTCATAGGTCTGCAAAAAAAAAAAAATTTCTTCAAAATATTCTTGCGCGTCCTTGTTTGGACAGTTGAAAAATTGTTACGTTTTTCATGAATATATTTTTCACTTACTTTTTTATTTCACATATATTAAATTGCTATAGTAATTTTTCTTAAAAAAATTCAGAAAAATGCAATCCAAACAAGGCTAGTTGTTAAGGGAAAAAAAAAAATTCAGACTCACAAGCTCCACCCATCTGCTCTGTTTGTCTCCCACCCGCTGGGTTTAGGGTTTTAGAACTTGGACAATAAACCACCATTTCTCGCTTTCCCCTCCATTTTCTCCTGTTCTCCCCCCCGACCAGGTACATTTTTTCTTCTATCTAATTGAAAAAAAAAAAAACTCTGACTTTAACTTCTATGTAAGTTATCGCATTATTTCTTTCTTTCTACCACTCTTTATCTTTTTTCCCGGTAATGGCAAGAGGCCCTGCAAGGAACCTCCTTTATCTGTATTCCTCTAGAGACAATTTCACCAAGGTTAGAGCTTTTCTTCTTCCCAATAGATTCCATCGGGCTGATTCCCCAAACCCATCAAATTCCCATCCTTTCCTCACTCCTGATTCAAAATTCTGTATCCCACCTCAATTCTCCCCATCCCACTTTACACAATCACTTAATTATAGGTGTTTAAATTTCCAAAGACACCCTTTCTCGACATTAGTAGAAAATGGAACCCCAAATTTGAATTCAGCACCTGCTCTTGAATCAGAAGTTACAGAAGTAGATAGTATTAGTGATATAGGTTTGGATGAAAATGGACCTGGAAATGAGAATTTAGAGCCTGAGAAAAGATTGAACTTTGCTCAGATAGCTAGCCGGGATCCGGTAGAAATTTATAAAGAGCTTAGAGATGCTTCTAAAAGTGATAAGCAGAGTAGGAGTGATTGGGATCTGTTAATTGAGGTTTTCAGAGGTTTTGCAAAATCTGGTTGGGCTTCTAACCAGGCTTTAGCTGTGTACATTGGTGCATCTTTTTTTCCTACAGCCGCCCATAAATTTCGTAATTTTTTTTTTAAGAAGTGCAAGATTGATATAGTGAAGTACTTGGTTTTCCTTGGCCCTGGTATTGAGGCTGAGAAGTTTTTGTTTCCAATTTTTGTTGAGTTTTGTTTAGAAGAGTTTCCTGATGAAATTAAGAGGTTCAGGAGTATGGTTGAATCAGCTGATTTGACGAAGCCTCATACTTGGTTTCCATTTGCTAGGGCAATGAAAAGGAAAATTGTATATCACTGTGGTCCGACTAATAGTGGGAAAACGTATAATGCTTTGCAGAGGTTTATGGAAGCAAAAAAGGGTATTTATTGCAGTCCTCTCAGGTTGTTGGCTATGGAAGTTTTTGATAAGGTGAATGCATTAGGGGTTTACTGTAGTCTCTTAACTGGGCAAGAGAAAAAATATGTCCCATTTTCAAATCATGTTGCTTGTACTGTTGAGATGGTGTCGGTTGATGAGTTGTATGAGGTGGCCGTGATTGATGAGATACAAATGATGGCAGATCCATCTAGAGGTGATGCATGGACGAGGGCTTTGCTTGGATTGAAGGCTGATGAGATACATTTATGTGGCGATCCAAGTGTTTTAAACATTGTTAGAAAGATTTGCTCTGAGACTGGGGATGAGTTGGTTGAACAACGTTATGACAGGTTTAAGCCACTGGTTGTTGAGGCGAAGACCCTTTTGGGAGACTTGAAAAATGTGAAATCTGGGGATTGTATTGTTGCATTTTCCAGGAGAGAGATTTTTGAAGTGAAATTAGCAATTGAGAAGTACACAAAACACCGTTGCTGTGTCATATATGGTGCGCTGCCACCAGAGACCCGTAGACAGCAAGCCAACTTGTTTAATGATGACAATAATGAATATGACATCTTGGTCGCAAGTGATGCTGTGGGAATGGGTTTGAATCTTCATATTAGAAGGGTTGTGTTCTATAGTCTCTCAAAGTACAATGGTGATAAGACTGTTCCAGTTCCAGCTTCCCAGGTGAAGCAGATTGCTGGAAGAGCTGGCCGAAGAGGGAGTCGCTACCCTGAGGGTCTAACTACCACTTTGCACCTTGAAGATTTGGACTACTTGATTGAGTGCTTGAAGAAGCCATTTGACGAAGTTAAGAAAGTTGGTCTCTTTCCTTTCTTTGAACAGGTCGAGCTATTTGCTGGCCAATTTCCAGATGTTACTTTTGCACAGCTACTTGAAAAGTTTGCCGAAAATTGCAGGTTAGATGGGTCTTACTTTCTGTGCCACCATCACCATATAAAGAAAATTGCAAATATGTTAGAGAAGGTCCAAGGGCTATCTCTGGAAGATCGTTTCAATTTTTGCTTTGCCCCTGTTAATATTAGAGATCCGAAAGCAATGTACCATCTTCTGAGGTTTGCGTCATCATATGCACATAAGGTCCCTGTCAATATTGCAATGGGCATGCCAAAATGTATTGCACGTAATGATTCAGAGCTCTTGGACCTTGAGACTAAGCATCAAGTATTGTCCATGTATTTGTGGTTGTCTAACCATTTTGAAGAGGAGAAATTTCCCTATGTCAAGAAGGTTGAGGCAATGGCGGTAGACATTGCAGAACTTCTTGGTGAATCATTGACCAAAGCTAACTGGAAACCAGAATCAAGAAATCCAGGAAAACCAAGACAACAAGAGAATGAAGGTGGTTATGAAAGGCCAAGGTCACTAATCAAATTGTATGAGCAGTAAGTCAAATGTGTTTAACTGTAACTTTCAGGCTCTTTTATCTGTTTTGTCTGTTTGATCTTGTTATCTTTGGGGATAGCAGAATTACAATTAACTTGTGTCTTTATAATGATAGACTGCTATCACTGGATAGTTTGCAAGGGTAAGTTGAAGTCTTAGATTTATGGGTGGAATTGTTCAAAATGCTTGCTTTACCTCAAATGAGTATCACATGCAATGATTTTTTTTTTGTGGGTTTTGGGGGGGTGGGGAGAGATGTCTGCCTATTAGGGATTAGTCTCTTAATTAATTGTTACGTGAAAAAAAAGGTTGTAAGATGTAAACATTTAAAATTTGTTGAAGTTTTGACCCAAAAAAAAAATTGTTGAAGTTCCGTATTTGTTAATTTTTGCCCATTTATTGTTTGTTTTGATTGCCAAATGCCAAGATTTTTTCCAATAGCATATGAAAAAAACTTTCTAGGGGCATGTCTCTTTCACCAAACAGGCAAATTGTTGATCTGCATTGATGGGGAATGGGGCAGGTACGGTTGGCTTAGGTCCAGTCAGGTATGGTTGGTGTACTGCATGTATAATGTGATTGTATGCTTACAGGGACAGGTGTATTTTATGCTTTGAAATGGTGTACATGAATAAAATTTGAGTACAATAAAGTTATGTAAGAGTACACGATATAGTGTAGACAGTACAACAATTGTACAAAATCTCCAACCATAAGTGCCCCTGGTCCGCATTGATAAGCTGAAATGATTGAGCAATTAAGGTAGGCTACTCATCTAATGTGTATTTGCAGCTGTAGAAATGTTTAATTAAGAGGGATTGGCCTGGTCAACAGACAAGATTAATATTTGTGGCGGGAATTTATGGTGAGAGTGGTAAAATCAACAAGATTAATGTTAGTGGCAAAATGTTATGGTGAGACTTTAACTAGATTGTGAGAAATTGAAGAGAGTGCGAGATCATTTTGGTATCTTGTGCAAGTCAGTAAAAAGACTATGGCGTGCAAACTTCAGATAATTGCTCGCACTGCTTGGAGGCTGATGTTGCTTTTCATATTGTTTTGTTGTAGTATCAAGTATCAAATATACATGTGAAAGAGTTTTGGTGTTTAGTTGATATTTGGCATGTGCGCTGTTTTGTGTCAAGAATATTGATAAAGAGGAAAGGTTTCCAGTGCTTTATGTGAGGGTCATATAGAATTCTGTTATGTCGTAGCGATGTTTCAAGCCAAGGTAAAGTACTCCATACTGTGATTAGCAATTTGGTTCCCTGGTGCAGTGTATTTGATATTAAAGATCCTGTTAAAGCTTTCTTTTGCTGTGTCTTTTGGTCCTACAATTTCTTTCTAGTTACAGAAGTAGTGAACTTGACATTACAGCGTTTATCTATCCCACGTTGCAGGAAAAGGCAGGAAGGCTTCTCAGCTGGACAGAAACTAGAAAAGGTGACAGCCTAATGCTCCTTAAGGTACAGAAAATCATAGTAGTAGTATATCTGCAGCTTTTGCGATGCTTGGTCTGCCACTTGCTCAAAGTTACATGCTTTGAGGATCTGCTTTGGGTAATTAGCTTTTCGTTGGAGGAAAAATCTAGATTCTATCAGACGTATACGCTACGCTACTTTCTTTGTGCATCATCCTAGCTAATTGTATATGGCATATACTTGTTTTAGCAGAATAATGCACGCCTAGCGCCTTAATTTACAGTACATAAGAGTGGACTTGAAGCTTTTTGCCCGTCTTACTTGGGATGCAATGGATGGGGAAACGTTCACAATGATCAGCCTATCAGGCCAATGTCAAGTTCAGCCAGCAAACTAACCTTGAAGATGGTGCACAGTTGGCTTAAGAAATTATGCTAGTACTATTGCAACCTTGCATAAATCGTGGCTGCAAGCTTCTGGCAGAAATTATTGGGCTTGCCTCTGTAACATGGGTGATTGCATGAAATATTCTCCAAAAGCGGTTGGTGAGTTGCAAATATTCTGTTCCAGCATAATATGTCTCATCCAGATATCATCTTGTACGAGTAATTATTGTTTCGATCAAGTATAACTTACATATTAGCCGCAGCATGAGTACTGGAAATTATGATCAAGAGTTTCAACCTCAGCTGAATTCGATTTAAGGGGTAAAACACCAGTATGATGTTGCTTAGTCATTTACAACCTCGGCCGCTGCTAATGAGCTTCTTTTCAGTTGATACAAGACATCCAATAATAAAAACAATACAAAATGATTGGCAAGAAAAGAAAATCAATATGCTCGCCACCATTTCTGACATTTATAACTAACAATGAGGTCGCCAAAAATTTTATCCCGCTTCAAGCACTTCATACATCCCCGTACTCTTTCCTAGGAAATACACATATCTTACAGTCGAGCTCGGAATTATTGCAATGACATGACAAAAGCACACAACTTAAATGCTGCCAAAACCTGTAATTCTTCCTCAACCTACAACGGGGATGAGCAAGAAAGCAGGAGCCAAGCCACTATGACAAGCGAAAGCATTTTGTGAACGTCATCCGCAATTAGATAATAACATTTACCATTACGGAAGAATAAAAACTTAATGGCATTGCAACTGTAGAATCCATCTCGGATGATTTCCAGCACACTATTGAGATTTTACTTCCTTTATCATTGTATGTTGACAACCTTTGCCGCACGACTGAAAAGTTTAGAAATAAAAAAGCTAGAAAGAACAAAATATCATGGAGCCAAAAATGTAAACCAAGGCCAGTGTAACTTTGGATTCACCATATGCTGGATGCTGATTAAAATTACAGAAAGGTACAAAAGATTGCCAAAGCTGGTTTGCCATTTATGAGAAAATTCCGCTACGGCATTGTAGTTCATTCTTTTTCCTTGATCCTCTCTATTTCCTTGACGAACAAAGAATCCTAGATGGCGTAAATTTAGGATACAGAAGCCAAACAGCAAAACGTGAACTGACACCCTTATTTCAAGTCCATCGCTTTCCAGAGCTCATTTCTTCAACAATGATGCGCTGCATTGAGCCATTACCTTGGACGCCCTAGTGATTGAATCAGTCATGTAAAAATTCTCCACTGCTGTTCCAAATGGAACAGTGCTCATCTCCTGGCGTGACTCAGGCTTCAAAGAATAAGAAAATATTGCAGGTTGTCTCTCATCAGTATTCAGTAGATTTGGTGCTACAGTCCTCATCCGAGATCTGATAGCAGTGAGGGAATCATAGGGTAGACATGCGCCTGCCACCTCAGACAATGCTCTAATTATTTTCCAATCATCCCTAGCATCACCTACAGTGGGTACTGCTGGTACAGTAGTTTGAGCACACCCTTCTGTATTAACATATGTGCCCTCTTTCTCAGAAAAGGCTGATGATGGAAGAATTATGTTTGCACGATAGACACCACGATCTCCATGGTGTCCTTGGTAAACCACAAAGGCATCCTCGGGAATTTTCTCCAAGTTCACATCGTCAGCACCCATCAAATAAATAAATTTGGAAGATTCAATGCTACTACCAGATTCTGAAACAAGTCCAAGGTCAAGAGCTGCAGCTTGAGCAGCATTTAATAGCAACACATTAAGCCCGTTCCAATCGGGTCTAACAGCCTCTGCACTTTCTGCAATAGTCTCAACAAGTGAGAAAATTGCATCCTTGTCATTCCTCTCAAAAACCCCAGCACCAACAATGATGCAAGGGTTCTTGGCATGTATCAATGTTGAAGAGAAAGGATGGCGACCATCAGCAATTTCTTTAAGTGTTTGAGGACCTGTACCAAGATGTTCATGATCATAGTTTAAGTCTGTTGCAGGACCAACATAGCCCACCTTAGCTTGGGCAGCTAGAACAGTTTTCCGAATTCTAGCATTCACCATAGCAGCTTCAACCCTTGGCTGAGAACATCATAAACAATAAGCATTGGTTACAGAGCCAAAAATTATGCATATGGGATGGCAAAGAAAAGAGCATGACAAGTCAGACAGCTATTAAAATCCATGTTAAAAAAATGCCAGTTATTACGACAATCAGAGAGAAAAACCTTCAACTGCAGCTGCATTACAACTGAATAATCTTACAAGATTCAAAAGACATGCATAAGGTCATCAATAAGCAGCAAAACAGCAGTCCCATTAAAAAAAAAAAAAAGAGTCCGATTCATATGAGAGAATTCATGACATCAGAAATCAAGAAAATCTTTGAAAGACGTATGCTCAGCTGGCTGCATAAAACTCTTGTTTAAAATAAGAGTACAGATAAAGGAAAGTGAGAGGCTTCAGGGTGCAGTAAGTGTTTAATTTTATATTGCAATTATAGTATACTCTTAAATTGCGACTGAAAATTATATGAGAAACATTAAGAGTAAAATTTTGGTTCTGAATAGTGGTCTAAAAGGGGATTAGACAAAAATAAATGTGCTCCAGCATTTGAGGCAGATGTAACCTCCCTAAACTTCGGTTAATGACAACCCAAAAAGAAAAAATTTCAAAAGCAGCCATCAATCTTCCATAAGTCTTCATTTATCAAATAACCAGCATTTATAAGGTTCTCTACAGGAACAAAATTATTTACATAATTCCAGACTGACCTTTCTATCTGATCAAGCAATAACTAACATCTGAGGTGCTCATGATCATCTCTTAACAAAATATTTTCTTGTTCTTGGGAAGAGGAAGATCATACAGACAGCCCCCACAAACACATGCAGATATGCATATCATGTAAATTCTTTACAGATTACCCACATAGCTAAGTAACTTACGTGATGTTAAGTGCACATGCATTAACAGCTGAAGAACATTACCTGAGTACCAACCAAGAGAAAAACATCTGCCTTCTCCAAGCCACTGATGCTAGTGTTCATAATGTAACCAGAGCGGATGTCAGCATTTGGACTTGGGCCATTACCCTCACACCAAACATTATTTGACCCCATTTTGTTTAAGAAATCCTTCAATGCCATCATGGATTCTGCATCAGACAGCTTACCAGCAACTCCAACAATTTCACTGGGCTTGACTAGGTGGATGACCTCAGCAACCACAGCAAGAGCATCACGCCAACTCACTGCCTTGAAGCGTCCATCTGGACCACGAATCATGGGGTCATTTAACCTCTGTCTCTTTAGTCCATCATAAAAGAAACGTGTTTTGTCTGATATCCATTCTTCATTGATATCCTATATGAGAAAATGAAGCACAGGGTAGTCAAACCTATGACTAGTTGCAGATATGACCAAAAGCATCATAACAAGGCTAATTTAAAGTACCTCATTTAATCGTGGCAAAATACGCATAACCTCTGGGCCTCTGCTATCAATCCGAATGTTTGAACCAACGGCATCTGTAACATCAATGCTTTCCGTTCCCTTTAATTCCCAATTTCGAGCTTTAAAGGCAAAAGGTTTTGAGGTTAGAGCACCGACAGGACAAATATCAATTACATTTCCTGAAAGTTCACTTGTCATGAGTCTTTCCACATAAGTTCCAATTTCTTCCCCACTGCCACGACCCAACATGCCAAGATCCTGAACCCCAGCTATTTCAGTCGCAAATCTTACACACCTGTTTATGAGCATTGAACATGTTAAAGGACAATTCAAGCCACATGACGAAATAGGTAAAAACAGTGCAATGCAATATGAAATTATTCAGCATTCGTCTGAAAAAAAAAATACATCTTAAACTTTAAAAGTCATTTCTAAGAATTTGTTTGGCACTAGGGAGAAAAGATGACACCTCCATTTCCCAAAGTTCATCCGTCTATTGGCATCTGTCCTCAAGCTCACAAGTATTCTCAGCTTAGACTATCTAAGAATCCAGTTAATAACAAAAAGAATATAATATTGAATGAGTTCTAAAATAGACAATGAAAGAAAAGAGGAATGAACAAACTGCTATTCCTCAGCAAGAAACAACGCCACCAGCTCAGAGATGTTAAATCCTACCACATAAGCATTAAGATCAAAACAAGCAATACATACAAATCAATGAGAACACATCTATCAGTTAGTTTTTTTTTTTTTTTTGAAAAAGAACAGAGATACATTTTGGTAGCCAAATGACAGCAAGTTGGTCGTTCAATAGTAACTGCAGACTTATTTATTGTGATGCCACCATTGTAAGTAATTTACACAATTTTTGTCTGTCCAATTGCAATTATGTTCTATTGTTATCTTGTTACACAAAAAGTCATCTGACTGAGAATATTATAGGATCTGCCATAACTAGACAAAGTGCTACTTACGGTATTATCAAGTTAGACATAGGGCCTGTTTGATAACATACAAAAGTGCTTAAACGGAACCTTTTTAGATGTTTTGAGTGTTTGATAAATGAAAATCCATCTACCGAACTTGTTAAGCAGTACTGAACTTGTGTGTATTTTTTTCAGTACAAGAATTCTAATTGAATGCTTAATTCTGATAAGAATCAATATAATTACTTCAACTACCTTATCTTATCTACCAAATCTACCGTTGTTTGTTAATTATGTTCAAAATTCTTATCTAATTAAATAACTTGATATTCTCTATCCAACGGTTTTCTGTTTCTCTTTTCTCCCTTTTTAATGACTTTCACATCTTTTCCATACTCCTCATACAATATATTTCATCTTTTATATTAATTTGATTTAAAAATAAATATTGTCATTTTCATACCCAACAATTTTAAACTAATTAAATCATAGGTTCTATTTCTTTTTTGAATGAAAAGATATAAGGGCAAAATTATCAAATCAAACTTATTAAGCATTCAGTTATTAATATTTATCAAACAGTATAAATAAGTATAGCATTAAAACTCAGACATTCATATATTTCTTTTCAGTGCTTAAAATTCAGCAAATTAATTGTTTCAGTATTCAAATTTCAGAATTCAGAATTCAGATTCAATTTTATCAAACGGAACCATAATCTTAGGACCTCGTCATAATCCAAGAATCACTAGAATACAATTGACATGGATTTGAAGGTGTGACAAGTTATCTAGATTAAATGTGCCATGGAAAAACATACAGTCTCTTGTGCATACCTTGTACATTGAATGCACCTAGTCATGACAGTCTTGACCAATGGACCCAGATTCTTATCAACCACAGACCTCTTTGTTTCAGTAAAACGACCCCGGTCAGAACCAAAAGCCATAGACTGATCCTGGAGATCACATTCCCCACCTTGATCACAAATTGGGCAATCCAACGGATGATTCATCAGCAAAAATTCCATAACTCCTTCTCGTGCCTTCTTGGCAAGAGGTGTGTCTGTCTTAATCTTCATCCCTGCAAAAACATCATCAAAATCAATACGCAACCAACAAGCAACCAAACAAAATGTTTTTTTTCCCGTCCTTTGTCCCTGGCAACTGCCGAAGAAAATTTAATCAAAGCTAAAAAGTATAACTCTCCATAACAGAATCATCCATAGCTCAAAATTAAGCAATTAGTTTCTCAAGAATGCAACATCCAGCTCAAGCTCAACGAAAGCAAACAACTTTTTCTTTTTCTTTTCTTAAATTATAAAGCACCAATCCTCACACATTAACATTAAATCCTAAAGTCCACAATTTTCTCATATTAAGTAGCGAGAAACCTAAATTTTTCGTTCGTAATAAATCCATTTTAGCGATAAAATCACCAAAAAATTAATTCAATTATCAACTAGTTTAGTTTACCAGGAAGAGCAGGCATGGCGCAAGAGGCGACAGGCTTGGGGGACTTTTCGACTTCAACGAGGCACATACGGCAATTTCCGGCAATAGAGAGGCGGCTATGGTAGCAAAAACGAGGAATGTCGACGCCGGCGATCTCGCAGGCCTGAAGGACTGTCATACCCTTAGGGATTTTAACAGGATATCCATCTACGAAGACTTCGATAGCGTCTTCCGGGTTGGGGAAGTGGACTCGGGCCCCGCCGACGGGAGTTCTCTTCGGAAGATCCGGCGGGGGAGAATCCGGCTGGGCTTGGGCTGCTTCGGCATTTTGGAGCTCACTGGTGGAGACGATGGAGCGGCGGAGGAGAGGAGTGAAGTTTCCTGGCCGGAGTTTTCCGGATCGCAGGAGATTCCGGGAGGCGAGTAAACCCAGCCCCATTTTTTGGGTTTTATTGCTATCTCAGATGGACAGGATCAAAATGAAATGCGTAGTTTTTCGATTTCTCTTCTTTGCTGAAATTGAGCTCAGAAAGACTGTGGAATGATTCTGAGGCGCGTGGTTTCTCTGTATAATTCACACGCAGCTGTTGGTGGGGGAATCCGGGTCGGTTAATAACCGACTTGGTTATCAAACCATAGGTTGATGGACCATGTGATATTCCGAGCTTTAATAGTTGGGATTCTCTTTTATGACGTTGCTCCAGACTTCTCAAATTAAAAAAATAAAAATAAAAAGCTGAAAAAAATAAAAAAAGAAGCCTCCAGTTGAGAATTGGAGATTGGGGGCAGAAAAAAAAAAAAGGAATCTTCTCTTGTAGATTATCAGAGATTTTCTAGAGATGTTGAATTTCATCCACTTAAACTCATGCTAATTTTTTTTTTACCAGACCAAAAAAATGCACGACTGCAATCTCTAAATTTAAGAGCAAAAATTATAGAATTTTTTAAAAACAAGAAGCACTCTTGTCTCATACTTTAAAAGGGCTCTTTCTAGTCATTAGACAAAGGGCCAATGGTTTGCCTTTTTTTTTACATGATAAATTCTATTCTACACCTATTCTTATTCTACACCAAGAGAAAGGGGTGAATCCAAAAAAATCAATGAGAAATCCGGGAATTAAAAAGGCTCGCTGGTGAAACTTGTAAAAAATCCTGAACAAGAATGCTAATTTATTGGTTTTGCTAATTTACAGGAAATTTCCAAGAAATCCTGGTCAATGCTTTGCTAATTTACTTGGTTATGAATCTTTTGATACAATCTCACCTTATCAAGTCTGACAGATTCGATTATTTGATAGCTCATGAGAGGGAGCACATTCTCAGTTCAGTGTGGATCTCGTTACTGTTTTGAAGACCTATAATAGGCTACTCAACTGCAAGCAAAGGATCAGGAGATGGACCAATCATGGAAGGAAGCATTCCCAGTTAAAGCAGGAAGTATCACTGCCTGATTTAAGTCAGACGCCACCCGCTACTGAGGTTAACCATTTCTTTCTTAGTTGAATTTGACAAGCCTCAGCTGCATTATGAGCTGTATTTGATGGGAACAGCCACGTACTTGGAAATTTATGCAGATATCAAAGATATCTTGTACACAGGATCAAAACGACATCAAAAGACACTGAAAGGGTGAAAAAGGGTAAAACCACAATATGCAAGTCAGCTTTACTAAATGCCATTTACCCAAATGGGTAAAAAAGGATGCAGCCTAACCACAAAAAAAATATTGCCACATCCAGGCTAATAAACAACTCCAGTCTTTCAGTTTTTAGGTTAATGTTAGCTATGGAAGTATTTGTAATAAAATTTTGAAGTCTAGCTAGATCATCCAGGTAGCAGCGAATCCAACCCTCACGTTCCATCCAGGAAGCGTGTTGACTGTAAATCCTATAATAAGGCAATTGATGTCAATCCCGCTTTAGGGCCTTCCTGATGACAGATCTAGTAATAACTATTGCAATGTATGCTGCAACTGTAACAGCAATACCCAAGAGTAGAATGAGGCGATCATAAGAAGCATGTTGAACCGAGTAAACACGAAGTGTAATCGTATCCCAGTTGCTCTCTGTCCAGACTGGGTCAGCATCTCCCATGATGTCGGAAGAATTGGTTGGCAACAGCTTCCACATATCAGATTCAAATTTCAATCTTGTTGAGTAAGCTGGTACATACCTGAGATGGAAACAGATAATTAGAACATCATGAATATACAAAAAATTTTGTTACAACCACTGAATATAAGCAAGCAACCTTGGTGTGCCCTTGCAGATGAATATTCAAAGTAACGTGTTACTAATGACGGCTCGTAGAGCACAATATTGAAAGTGGAAACGTGACCATCTCAACATTTATGATCACCTATACTCTGGTGCTTCAAATAATGCAAGTCAAAAAATGACATGATGCAAATTAACATGGTACAAATGACAACAGGTAAAAACAAATGACATCCTCCTGTTTTAACCTTCAAATCTCAAAAATCTAGTCATAATTTTATAAATTAAGGAAGGTGCTTCATTCCTTTCTACTTGCAATTACATGTTAGGCAACGACATGCTCTTCAAACACTCCTGTACTGCATTTCTGACAAACAATGCTACCATATAAAAGGAGAATAAGAGTAAAAAATATCTGATACAAAACTGATGATAGAACAATGTGGAGCTTAAATGAGTTACATATATATATATATACACACACGAGCCACAAAGAAGAAAAGAGCTCATTTATTCCAGAACAAGGAACAAAAATATAGAGCGATTCTCTTTACGAATGCATGCTAAACCTGATACTATGCATCTTTTTTCTGTTCAATGCCCAGCTGTCCTTGCCTATTCTTCTTATTGAAGATGAATGCAACAAATGTATTATATGCCTGGATAGACAGTAAAAGGCTGCCTTAGGGCACAGATTTTATCAGCAAAGATTTGCAAAAAATCCTCTAGGGTGCCATAAAATGCAATTCAATCAACATCAGAATGTATGGCATTACTGTGAATTACAAACATAAGTTTGCAAACTGAATGATACCTAGTGGAGGAGATAACACATACACCTTTACCATCAGTTTCCCCTCGGATGCACAGTTCACCGGTGCCACTGCAATGTTTTGGGCAAGTAGCACTTCTATTTTCTGTTGGGACAGAGGTTTTGTCTGCTAGGAAATTCCATAGAAACCTCGACACATCCCCTACATAACCAGGATAAGGAGAAGATGATGGTTCTCCCTGTATAACACCAACATAGTGGCTTGGGCATGCAGCAGATGAAGAAATATATTGGTTCACTAGGTCACATGATAGGCCTGGTTCACAGTCTAACAGGCAACCAAGGAGTTCATCAATGAAAGAGCTATTCACAGAAATAGCAGTCAGAACGGAATCATTTATTTCGTTCTTTTCACTAGCAAGGATGTACAGGCTTCTGGCAACAAGGGAGGAAGCTGCGGCTATTGCTGAGGCGTTTATGTTAGCTGCATTACATCACGTTGAATGGGATCATTCCAAACAGCTTTGCAGCATTGCAGATAGATCAATCAGGAAAATAATAGGAATCTAACAAGTTAAATCAGCTCACATAGATTGTCCAGATGACTATGGTAGAATTTGTTTGTAAAGGCAGTATCAAAATCTTCCAAAACAATCCCTGAAGAATCTGGATTCTGTATGCAGAGAGCACAACAAAAACAACAATTAATTTGGCAGATCTTGATACTGATTAGCTAAGCAACATTTTTCACTCTATTGAAGTTAAGGCACAAAAAGGGCACACGTCAGTGAATTTTGATGACCAGACCAAGAGAACTGTTAGCTGTTTGCATCATTGAATGACAGTACACTTCTAGCCACTCAGATGATTCATCCAACGGATGACAAATAATCAAGAGAATATACCATGTCGGGGATAAAAATGTAATCAGTGTGATAGAAAGAATGGCATTGCTAATCAGTTTTCCTTTTCCATTTGACATTTTATGTGCTTCTCGTTCCTTTTTAGTTTGGCTTTTTGGTTTTTAAACTTTCTTTGCTACCTTGACTCACTCCCTTCCCGTCTTCCATGCGGTGTTGTGGTTGTGCAAGGAACAGATGAAATTGATCAAATTAAGAATTCATATAGTAAGAGAAATACTCTAAAATCCTATTTCAACAGCCAAACACCAACCTTCCTCAGAAACATCATCAATGAGGAGGGTGGTATCCCAGGATTTGATTTACTGGCTACTGAGATCTTCACATTCTCAGTTTTAAGAGAATCTTGAGCACGTTTTAAAGCATCCAATGTCTGATTTGAGATTGATGCAGCCTGCCAATAAACATCAGAAGATTAAACCAATTTAAGATTCCCAAAAAATTCTTGCACTACAAAAAAGTATAAAGTTCTTGCATTGGTTAAATATAATTCTTTCAGAGATTTTGCCTCTTGCAGTTCAAAGATATCACGATCTAGCAAAGAACCAATTAGGACTTGGAATCACCTTACCAAAATTTATAATAAATTCACAGAATAAGTTCAGTAAGAAGAACCCAGTTGAATTATATAAAGAAACCACAGTATCATATAGATAAAGATATAAAGTATCACAATCTAGCAAAGAAACCAATTAGGACTTGGAATCACCTTACCAAAATTTATAATAAATTCACAGAATAAGTTCAGTAAGAAGAACCCAGTTGAATTATATAAAGAAACCACAGTATCATATAGATAAAGATATAAAGTAGTTTATCATACTGACATTGCAACTAGTCAACTTAACATTAGTAATCCATTATATCCCTCTTGTACAATGCGAATAACATTGAAAGAAATCCTAAATCCCATCATAAGAATGCATGTGGGATCTTCTTCCTTGGCAGTAATAAAACATATAACTCAAATAACACAGGTCTGAAGAGCTTAAGGTACATCCAAATATGCAGTTAAAAATCTGTTTTATCGAGTAGAAATAAGATTTTTTTACCACCACAAAATTCAGTATTATTCCTCATTGTCATCCAAACAAGTTTTTTTTTTTTTTTCAAGCAGAACATGGGAACCACCACTTTAGCCCAGAGACAGATGATGCAGAGCAGACAGAGATTTATCATCGAGTCAAAAGCAGTCAGATAGACTCCATATGCAAATTTGACCAGAAACAAAAGTGCATTTGGATGAAAGGGTAAGTACCACCCTACCTCTGTTGTATGAACAAAAAACTTCTTGACACCCTGGTCAAAGCTTTTTCCAACAGATCCAATTTCCAATACCTGGATAAAAGATATATCACATTCTGAATATCAGTATCATCTCCAGCCAAAAACTATTTTTGTCTCATTTTTTGGAAAAGATAAGCAGCAAACATTTTAACAATCGATTTCGGTGCAGCAAACATTATGTTCAAACTAACCAAACCACGTTGTTTATACAAGCTTTCAATGCAGCATGATAGGACATAGCATTACACGAAAATCTGTATGAAAGAGTCGAGGGCTTATGACAAATGAAGATACTAATTTCTGAAAAAAATTCAGGAGCTTAATCAAGAAAAATAAACAATTTTGCAATCTGCAATGCAACAGTTTGACATGACAAGACTCCATAATTAGCATCAAAGGCATGACATAGAACTCATAAACAGCACATCTTCCTCCTACAGTTTAAGAAAAATTGAGCACTCCAGTCATAGAAGGTACCAGTTTCTATATCCAAATTTACAGATGATTGACCAGATGTATCGGTAATACCGTTTCTATCAATGTGAAGTCAAGGCCACTGACAGCGTCTGAATGTTGATCAAGCTCAAGAAGAAATCTCCGGCTACCCAGGAATCCCCACGCTTCTCCAGTGAAAACTACAAAGACAAGCTGCAACACAGAAAAATGTCTAAAAATTTCAAGTGGACAAGGAAAAAAATTATGAACATACATATTATGCATCTCATGCAGAATAAGGAAGAAAAATGGAACATATGAACGAATTCATCAGAAATTTTTAATATAAGTACTTCATCTAAACAAGTTTCATGCAGTAATGACCTGTTTACTCAGATGCAAGCCATTAAGATGTGAAAGAGCATCAACTGCAGCCAGCAAGGAAATCAACCCCTGCAAAATAGTTTGAAAAAAAGTTTGCATTATTTTCATTGTGTTAGAAGATCACATAAAAGAAATCAGTTGTAGAAACAAGAAGTTATAAATTAAAAAAAATTAAAAAAAAAAAACAGATTTAACTCACAGATATAGGTGAATCTGCACCAAGGCTTTTGTCACGGAAAAAGGAAGCGGAATCCATAGATGTCACTGCTAATATGATTGGCTTTGACTTTTGGGGAGTTGAAGTGTTTATTGGTGGAAGTGCTGACCAGACACTGCCCTTCAAATTGAAGACATATGAAGTGAAAGAATAAAGAAATAGGCCTTCGGAAAGAATTCATGATATATGTACAATAAGAGAGTTAGCTCATAACAAGTCCAGTTTTTGTGTCTCTAACAAGTAACAGCACCTGTGTTTTTGTGCTTGATCCCAACTGTGGTTAATTAGCAGACTAACCTTTTTCAGAGGATTAAATTACAGAAAATACGGCAAAGGATGAAAAGAAAAATGCACAGAGAATCAACTGAGCTTTCTTCACCTATACTGTATGACCCAATGTTTTCGTATGAGATATAACATCCCACTTTTAAGGAGATACCACAAACTGACAGAACAATCTCATCTAATGTGTCCATCATAAATTTGAGCAAGTCAAATTTATTAAGTAAGAATGAACTATATGGCTAAATATTTGGAAGTAGTGAATAAAATGAACCTGATCACCAATAAAAAAATTTAGCCCTAATCATAGTCAAAAGTACGTTGAGTATTCCTCAGACTACAAGGTGTGGCTTGGCTAGGAATTTACATCATCTCATTATGGCAAAAAGCACTCAGGGAGTAGTTAGATATATCACAACCTATACAACTAATATTGATAAATTATATCTTGATATGCCATGAATATTGCGTGAATGGACATCATACTCGATAACAAGCAAATGACTTAACCTACATAAATGTTTTCCAGA
This sequence comes from Coffea eugenioides, assembly GCF_003713205.1. Classification (NCBI taxonomy): domain Eukaryota; kingdom Viridiplantae; phylum Streptophyta; class Magnoliopsida; order Gentianales; family Rubiaceae; genus Coffea; species Coffea eugenioides. The sequence goes on from NC_040041.1 coordinate 9,537,807, forward strand.
TCTTACAGTTCAAATGATCGATAACCATAAGGTTAAGTGTTTGTGGCAAATTGTAATGGCCTCATGGACACTACAAACATGAACTGATTAAAGCTCACGCTTTGGTAAAAATGGGAAGACAAAGGTAGAGAAAACAAGTCAACATAACTTCTGTAATACAAAAGATATTGAAAACTAAAAGTTCCCACGAGATTGCACCTGTATCCACCCAATGGAAGGCAAGTTTCTTCTCTCAAACAAGACTCTGAATCATGAGTACCTGATTTTGTAGTCTAATTAAGCATTGAAAAACAACAAAAAGCGTGACCTCAATCAGTAAGAAATTTCTAATAGTTGTGTAGATTCTCCCTATTTAGTAGTAAAGTTCATTGTAATCTAAGCACCACAATCAGTTATTACCTGCATCACCAGGCCAAATTCAGCTACATCTGATGTATATGACTTCTTGCTTTTCTCATTCTTCGTTGCAGCCTGCAGGTATGAAAATTAACATATAAGAAAATGGAGAATAAGATGAAGGTAAAAAAATACACAGTAACATAAACAAGAGAGAGGACCTTATGGTGGAACCTTTCTCACTATCCTATCTCTACCAATATCGCAAAGATACTTTAGCCCCACTATTATCATTTAAATCACAGAGATGATACCTGATATAGTGCTCAACCATTAAAATAAACTAGAGATAAACATGACTTTCATTAGAAAAATAGGAGGATGACATTGCGCTGAGATGCTTAGTGTCTTGACAATTTAAGTATACTTAGCACCTCAACAACAGAAAAAGCTTTCTCAATACAAATTAGCCATAAAAGCAAATATAATATCAGGAAATGAATCTGTCAAAGAGCATATTACCTCCAGCAAGGCCAGTGTGCTATTCTCTGAGAGTAAGAATACAGGAAAATTATAAGCCTTCCACATTATTCCAGATCCCTGCAGGCGGCCATAGTTAGAGTAAGTTTCTCCAGGAATTCCTTAGTTTTAGAAATTCTAATTGTACAAGAAACTAATAAACATTAAGAGGAGCTACGAGAATCCATTTTCCATGATGAAACATGTTATATATCCCTAAGATACAACAGATTACCAACAAAAAGCATTGGAAGAATCAACCATGTATGACATCAAACTTGAGCACAAACCAAATTGGCAAAAGATTGAAGTGAAGGAGAGTAACAAAACAAAAAAATATAAAACCTAATACAAGAAAAAAAAAAAGCAAAAAATTGAGTAGATTCTTGTGCAAATACTGGAAGATAGCATCCTGTCAGAAGTGTCTGCTTTTGGTCAATAACTGACTGCCATGCTGACATAACATGTGGCTAGGGTATTTTATACAGGGGAAGAGGAAGAAAAATTTACAGCAACAACTAACAAGTGAATTCCAAAAAAAAAGGAACAAGTAAAATCAAGGGAAAAAATAAGGAAAATTGGACAAATGTTTGATTTATGTAAATTTGATTGGGTCAATTTCAATAGCAACTTCATGTACGAGGGGACAAAATTTAGGTTTTGGAACCACAAGGTAGGAATGGTTCCAATCTCTTTACCACAGGAAGCATATTTACCCTTTACAGAAGTCTAGATCTGATTTAAATGTTATCTGAAGACATACACTTGGATTCCACTCAAAGTTTTTATTCTGATAGGGAGCAAACTCAGCCTCTGGAAACTTTAATTCTGGAGAAAATCCTGAAAAGGAATGAAAACATTGATAAAGTAGCTCTAAACGATAATGATTAAATAGTCCCAGATAAATAACGACAATGCTTTATACCCTTGAAATTGTTTCCACCTGGAGTTCCTGATTCAACTAATATACCAGCTACAAGGCTAGCAAAATTAGTGTCCTTTGATACTCTGAAACACAAAGAATAGAAGACATCAGTCACACGGATTTGATGTCGACCAGTTGTGCTTTTGATGATAAGCAGGCAGCCAAAAGCACTAGCATAGAACTATTCAAGTGAACCATACATTAAATTATACTGAACTAGGGGATTCCCCTGGAAGAAGATATAGATAACGGGCAGACAATTCTAATTCTTCTAGTAATGAGACCATAATGGGAAGGCACAAGATGAGGCAGTCCTAGGCATCATTTTCTGATACAAGCTTACCACTTAAAAGTTACTCCACTGCAGGCCAAATCATTAGGTAGTCAGAAGAGCAACTCATTATTAAGCAGTTGAGTAATCATTAAATGCATTTAGATGACTTCTGTGAATAAGGAGCCATGACTTCGCAAAAGGAGATGCTGAAAAGTTAGACTTACCCGGAAAAAGTATAACCAAACATTAGCCAAACATTAGCCAAGAACAGCATAAGCGATCAGATTGCTGACAATGTTAGATAAGATGAGTTTCTTATCATGTCTAAATATGTCCAAAGAGTTGGCTAACCGCCATTCTCACTGGTATGCAGACAAAATTTTACCAGTTTTGTTTGACTTTTCATGTGGCATTAATTGTCGCATATGCTTTTGGTAGGAGCAGAAAGAAACATAAAGTTGTCCCAAGGTATGACTCATTACCAAGTCTAACACTAACAAACAGTACATCCACTCATTTATTTCTAGCCTCTAATTTTACTTTCCATGTTCCTCTTGAAAATAAATAGTTCCTTGTTTCAACAAAACTTAATTATCAAGAACCACTTCCAGAACCTAATGCACCTAGTGTAAATTGAGACCAACCTTTTGCTAACAATTAAAAATTAAATTTAGCATCTCAGTCCAGTTACATCACTAAATGATTAGTAATTTAAAGTGTCCAAGTAAGGATTTCAGTATATAGTTTACTATAAGGCCAAACTTGCTAAAATAGAAACAAACATGGAATCTGAAGTTTCAAATTTCAGATGCACAAAAAAGTAAAGATTCAACTAATACATAAAGCCGTATCAAGCACAATACAATTCAAAATCTAGATTTTAAAAAAGTAAAAGAATATTCAATCAAAAGGAAGAGTTACTCGATTATTCTTCTGAAATGGATATATAGAGTCATCAAATACATGCCTTGCCAATAAGCTGTCAAGTTCATCCAAGGAAACCAGTATTGCAGATGGTTCAACCAATTGATTCACATTCTTGAATTTAACCACTGGTGCAGCAACTTTTCCATGACCAGGATCTAAGCAAAGGAGCAGTAATTAAACATGGCAAAGTAGAATATCTTAACCAATTCAAAAAGAAGATAAGAGTCCCACTTGAACAACCAATCTCCCCTGAAAGGTTCAGCAGCCGTACACATGGATACCCATCAACAATTGTGTACATTGATTTTTCCAGATCAGGCACCGATTCGAATGAGTTCAACTCCCCTGAAGCTGCCCAAAATTACAATATCCAAATGAAAATGCTATTTAAGAGATATGTTCTTTGATAGCCAAAAGAAGAAACAACATTGTCCAAATAAGATATGCTAAAGGATCAAAAGATATGCCTAGTGTGAGAGACCAGCTAGGATCACAAAGCTGTTGGAGATTTGATTATGTAGTTTACACGAAGTTTCCTTTGTGATAAAAAATTAGGCTTTTCTGGACCTTAAATCTTGACTTTTCCCTTCAGCTGAATAATAACTAAGGTGATAAACAGTATGGTATTACTTTTGACATGTACCCCAAATATAAGTACTATTTCCTGAACAGTAAACCTGTCTGCATTTATTTTCGATAAGCAGCTGCTATACTAGCATTTAAAAAATATTGGCTTTTGAAGTTTAATGTCCAACTAGAAAAGAATGATGTAAGTGGTAAGGGTTCAAGGAAGATTATGTACTAGAACCTAAACCATGAATCTCATGGTCGTTATTCGATGCAGATTCTATCTTCACACTAAGTAACATCTAAACTCATTCTGACTCAAATGCAGCAAGTCAGTTCCTTGCATTTTTTTCTCCCCTTCCTACAGTTTCCTTCTGTTATTGAACTATTTCCATATGCGAAGAAGTTCTAGATTTCAGGTATACAGAGAGGCCTTTGGAGTTATTCATGCATTGTTTATTTGCCTTGGAATTGGTCGGAAAGAAATTTATTAAGGTCTCCAGAAATCCTAATCCAACTAGAATCAAAATCTTAAACATGTGGTTGACTTATGTTTTCTTATCTATCAATCTTGAAGCTGAAAAACTGCCTATTCGAAGTCCTACTTACCCCTAAACAATGGCCTAACTGTTTGTCCATCAGCCAATACCCAAACTTGTGAGAAATGCACATACAATCTGAAAATTCCTCTTCAACGTCGGCAGTTCCATCGGTAAGCATTGGTGCCTAACATGCACAGCTTCACTTCACAGTCAGTCGCCCTAGCAGTCACTACAACTAGCAAGAAAGTCTTAATGGCTGCAAGCATAGCTTGTTCTGAAGCAAAATTGTTTTCACCTAGTTGGGGAAAGCAAGTTACTCGCAGCTTATTTAGTTAACAGCAGGCATAGTTTGTTCAGAAACAAAATTGACTTCACCTAGTTGGGAAACAAGCTACTCTCAGCTTATTTAGTTAACAGCGCATTCTTCCTTCAGAAATTATTTGCTCACGAACCTCATGGTACAATATGTCTTAGTTCCCAAGATCAATGCTTCAAAAATCCAATGATCCACCTCAAACACATCCCTTGGACTTGATTGAGACCGCACAGAAACTCAAACAGAAACTGCATTTTCGAATAACTTCAGCAATGCAATCGCGAATTAGCCTCTTCAGTACAATTTCCAGAAATAAATTATTGTCTCGTTTTTTTCTTAATCCTCCATTTCGCATCCCATCAAATTAAACCTATATCTAAACAGTAAACACCCCAGGCTTCAATTATCCATTACCACAGCTCAGCGCGCGAAATATGCCAGCCAGAACAAGAGAAATTATGGATCATCACATTAATTTTTTTTTTTGCAGCAAAATTACACTAATTTCTAAAGATTACAACATAAGAAAAACAATTACAAAAAATGCAGGCTTCAAATGCGACGAAATGGTACATAAACAACAAACCTGATAAAGAGAAGCTAAGACGAGCGATGAAGCAGGAAATTAGGAACAAAAGCCTTGTGTCCATGGCGAAGGATCTTTTGTGCTCTTATTCGAATAATCTTCCTGGAGACTTTCGGAAAATTGAAGGCCTTGACGCTTGATTGAGCCCTAGGCCGCCATGGACATTGGACAAACTTCAGAGCAGTCAGCTCTTAGTCTCTCTTCTCTTGGTTCGCTATTTCCAATTTCCGTGAAGTGAAGCCTGGGTGCTGTGTTAGGGAGCGAGTATATACTCTGTTGCGCGGTTGACTAGTCAACTGATAGGAAAATGGCACCCAGGCTATGAAAAAATTGGTTATGAAAAAAAAATTGGTTGCTCAATACTATTTTAATTTACCAAGTACTTTTTCTTTTTCTATTTTGGGTTGTATATAGTTAGTATTTACCAAAGTTATTTGAGGTGGTGTCACCGAAAAAATAAATAAATCAATATACATATACATTTCAGTTTGGCTTTACTGGCCTTTTCTCTTGATCGGCATCAACAAGGCAAAAAAGATGCACCACCTTCATGAATGAATGTCGATAAAAATTACTACAAGATTTCATTTTTCAATTCAATTACATAGCTCAATCTGCAGTAAAACAACGTATCAATGATTTCTCCTCGTACAGAATAATCAATATCCAAGAATTGAACTACTATTTCAACTTGCAAGTAGATGCCGCAAAATATCTCGACTGACTGACTCCTCTGAAGAACTCTACTACATAGTACATACGCGGATAAAGAAGCAAAGCTATTCTGATATCTTCCATACTTCCGAGTCATTAATCATGCGTTTGCCGACTGCCATAGCACGAGCAGATTGCCAATATCTCCTCAATGTGCGGTTGAACTACAAATACTCCCACAGAAGCTGGAAGCCTGGTATGTTTTCAAAAGCACTGCCACAAGAAGGGGAAACTGGAGCTTGTGCCAGTAAATGGCGTTCTACAAACCAAAATCTGATTCGGCTTGCTTCAGGACGGATGTCACCCTTGCAAAAAATTCTGGCTCTTCTTTCCGTATATCTTCGAGTGATCGCGATTCATGTTCATCAGCCTGGGAAGAAATTGTCAATCCAGTTCAACATGTATAATTCTATCACTACCTTCCCAGAAAAGCCAAGAACAGAAACAGGTTATGCTGCTAGGGCTTAATGATTAGGTCTATAACGAAAAATCCTACATCTTTAATGTAATTTATCCCTTCAAGATTTCCCCCTGACAATTTACTGAAACGCTGATGATTGAAGTATTGAACTTGTTACTAGTGAAATTCCTAAGGGAGAAATGTGAATAGTCGTCAATCAAAGATGAAGGCAACACCAAGACGGAATAATACATTAACTGCCACAAGCTATAACCTCAGCACAGTATTGAGTTATTATTTCCTTCAAGGACATACCTCTGAAAATTTAAGTAGAACTAAGTTTGAAACCGATGCTGGCTTAGTCTGATCCCATCTGAAAAAATACCGTGCAATAAAAGCAAACAGCATCAGTAGAAGGTAGTGCAAATACAGCAAAATCATAGACTTTAACTTAATAAAAAACATTAAAGTATGTGCTCAGGCAACTTATGAATTTTTAGTTACTTTAAGTTCTAGTTGAAAGAACTGAAAAGTAGCAGTTAAAAGGAAAAACTAATCAAAGTAAAAAATCAAATGCCAGAAGAATGGATTTTGGCATAACTAGCTGTAAGAAATTATGTTTCGTACTATCAGCATTTAGAAAACAAACTTAACAAAAGCAAATTCCAAAATCTGACAGTGCACTATTATCCAGGTTTGAAGCATAGTGAGAAATATTGAAAATACCACAAATTCTTTAGAACAACAAACAAGCCTAAAAGCTGAATTTTGAGATATTTTCTCTATTCATATACTACAGCAGAAAATCCAGTATTAGACCAAGTAAATAAAAGTACAGAATGGCAGTTCGAGAATCTGACTCAAGGAGTTAGAAAGGGGAAATTATGTTCAAGTTAGCCAATGCAACAATCTATCTAAGGGGAAATAAAGACTCAACATCATCTTTTTACAACTGAAAAGATAAACATCTTCAGCTTATGTATTAAATTATGATTTAAGGCCTTCTGATCCAACATAATTGTTTCACAGGGAAGAAAGGAAAAAAAATGTGTATAACTTTTAGCCTGGCTTTATGTTGTCTAAAGTGGTAGGGGAAAGAAAACAATGAAATATTGCTATAATCAGGCAAAAAAGTGGTTGTTTAAAGTGCCACAGGAAAGAAAAGCAAACAAGCATATTAACATGATATGAACACTATATCAACATCAAATAGTTTAGTGGTCAATGAAAACTAGTAAGAGACTTTGGATCTTTGGGTAGAATGGGTAAACATACTTCTCCCCAGCTATACTCCCTCTTAAAGTTAAGGCAACCTATGTCCCATTCGCTATTATGGAATTTGCAGTATGTTGCCATCCAACCTCCTCTCAACTCTCATCATATCACACTTCATCTGAATGAAAATTCTTTGTTATCCAAAAATTTACTTGAACTAAATAATACAATTTTAAAACAATAGGTTTCCACCTAGTATTTCAGTACTAGTTTAGCATACCCAACAGACAAATTAAGATGAAAAACACAAGAAGAAAAAAACAACAATAAAGAAAGTGAAATAAGTCAAAAAGTTGCCGGCAAGTAGTTTTAATCAATCTCTTTTGCACCCCTACCTTACAAGCATTAATTCATTCACAGAACGCCACATTCCACGCCCTACATTGTTTAAGGACTGATCTCTTGCACTTCGTCCATGCCATAACTCTTTCACAATATACATAACTTCTTCAACATCTACCTTTAGAGTGACAAGAAATGGTATGATGTTAAATATTTCAACATATAATTTACCAGGAATGATATGGACCCCCCCCCCTCTCTTTTTCACAAGGGTTCAGTATTCCAACTATCAGAAATAAATGAAACTACAAAGCAAACGAAACCCAAAAGAAGCATGTAGCAGAAGAAATTAAAATTAAAGCATCTCAATAAAGAAAATCATTTTCTCATATCTGGATGGGTAGGAGGATAATGGCTTCAGAGTTTTGATTCCCAAGTACACCATTGTTTCCTATATTATTAATCAGAGTAGAAGCATCTAATTGTAAAATTTTGATGACAAAAAATTATTATTGAGCATTGGCTTAAATACAAAAAATATCCCCTCTCAAAAACCCACCAGAGAAAAAGGAAATTTGCAAGTTCTTTTAATGCTTGTTAAAGAAAATCCAAGGAAAAGAACCAGAACCATGTACCTGTACTTGCATGGCTGTGCCATAGAGTAACTCTTCATGCTCAATAAGACGCTGATGGAGAATACAGTAATGATCTGTATCAAGATTCACTACTGGCTCCATTTGAACTTGCAGGCCGGCCAGTTGTGTTACAACATAGGAAGCCATAATTTGTCCAAATATTGCAGGTATGGTTCCCAGAACAGGAATGATGCGAACCCTGAAACCTGGAACAACCTAACATCCCAACGCCGAAGTTAAATTGTCGAATAAAAATCTGCACCTCTTGTGAGAGTAAGCATAAGGTTGAGGGTGGAAAGGGTGTGGAGAGGGGTGAGAGGGTTTAAAAAAAAAAAAACTTAGGTTACATGCACAAATTTGTAAAAACTTCTAAAGTGAATTCTATAGGGACCATTATCCACGAATTAGCTCAGCCTACCAATTGCAATTCTAATTTCCAACCGACTCAATACTACAATATTACTTCCTCATCTACCTCTGTCGTCACCAGTCCCTCACTCTCTTTACATCAGTAGCAAGTATTCTTACTTGGTAATCTGAAGGATTTTCTTCTTCGCCACTAGGCCCTTTAAAAGGAAGCAACTTTGCCTTGGGTTTCTCTAAAGAGAAAACAACAGGAATGCCACCATCAATACCATAGTCCTTCCTCAGTCGATGTCTCACCTGCAAACCAGTATTTCTTAAGAGCTATTCTCACCAAAAAACATGTATATCCAAACACGCTTGGAAACAAAATTTATAGATGGCCAACTTCCATATTGCAACTGTATGCCTACAACAACAATGGATCAAAATGCATGATAAATATTCAACAGAAGTGTAGATAAGCAAACTCCAAAACACAGTAAGATTCAATCTTAATACTCATTTATAGAATGATTCATATAACTCCAAGATCTTCAATGGTCAATACGTGTAAGCTTCTAAGAAGACCAAATAAAGAAGGTCCAAATAAAAATGGTTCACCATGTGCCAAATTCAGTAGAGAAGAAGCCTAACAGCATTACTAGTCTAAATTTCCCAATTGAATTCTACCAGAAGTATGCATTTCTCAGCCACACAATTTAACCATACAAAGTACATAAAGTACTCTTCCTAGTCAAAAAAATGATGTCCAGTTTTAGATGAACAAAATACTTGTATGCAACATATTATACATAGACCTAAAGTGCAACACCAAATCCAAAAGGCAAATCAATTACCGATCGGGATAACGGATCATTTGTTGACTCTCTTAAGTCTGCTACACGGATTCTTGTTGGATCAGCTCTTGCACCAGCTCCTGTGGCAGAAAGAACTTTTAAACCTCTACGTACACAGGCAGCAAGAAGTGCAACCTGTATCACACGGAAACTAAAAGTTAACTTTTGTACATCAAAATCTCAAATTTGACTAGACTAACGATTACTACAATTATTCAGTCTTAGATGTTGGCAACAGAAGTAGGGCAGGGGCAGATGAAAACTTTTCATTGATTGAGAAGGACAAAGTTGATATTCTGCCCGTGAGAGAGGATAAGTCAGGTTCATTTTAGTCCATGAATGAATGGAAAACTGATGCACAATTTCTACATAACTTTTTGATGGGAAAAATTTATAATCTATTGGTCAAATTATACAGGGTAGAATGATGCTATCATTTCATTTAACTGAGAATCCTTACCAACATATATCATGTCATTTAGACATGAGTTTAGGGTGTACCAGAACTTCCCCAGGTTAAGGATCTTATACAAAATAAAGAGAATCAATGTATTAAACATACAATTCTTCCAGAAGTTGATAGAAATTTACATTCAAGCCAGAACTTCTTGCAAAAGAAACGTTAGTCAAAACAATAACTAGTCAAGCAGGGATCCATAAGCTGGTAAGAACATACTTCCACACTGTGTTGGGAAGTGTTTTAAAAGTTTAGCAAACAAAAAGCACTAGAAGTTACCTTAGTGTCAATATTGTCAATGCAATCCAAAACAAAATCAGGGTTGCCTGAAAGAATTTCTTCTTCAGAGGATGAATCATATAGCAGGACCTTTGCATTTACATGACACTCGGGGAAAATGGACTGAAAATGCTTCTTAAGGCATAAAGCTTTTGGAGTACCAACATCCTCTCTTGTTGCTACAGCATGCCGGTTCAATGACGAAACTGATACCTACACAAAATAGCTTTAAAAGTAAAAGCATTATACATACATATATATATATATATAGAAAATGTACTTTGATAATATATAAAAAAATCCAAAAAAAGTCCCTTCAAGCTAAATTTAGACGAAAACATTCAAATAGCCAATTTTAAAACTTGACCATTTAGGATAAAGATCTCTTGAATGTTGGAAACCAGGACCCAAGCTGGAACAAAAGTTGTACAGGTAGGTAATCCAGTAAGGGAAGAATTGAAAAACAGCCTAGCCTAGAAACTAAACAAAACAAAAGGGCTCAAAACCATATATCCAGTTTTCAAACACTTCCATCTTTTCAAACTTGAGCCCTCAACCTGATCGAAAAGGCATCTGAAAAGCACCCGAGAAGGCTTTGGGATTCAGAACTTGATAGTCATATGAAATCATAGCTTCGCTGCTTTCCATTTCTCTTTGAAAATATTCTTTTAATATCTGGATCCGGTGTTAAAGTGGAGGAAGCATGGTCATTTCCATCCTTAAGATCTCTGCTAGCTTAACTTCCTACAATTGGGTGTAGCACCTTTTGCCTATGGTTAGATTATCATTGCTCAATTAGTGGATTTGTTATGATGTTCATTTTAAAGTAAATCAATTCAATATATTCAATAAATTTAAATCCTCTGTATTAGTAAATATCTTCAAGTTTACTAGATTTTAATTGTTACTCATATGCAATTAGATCAAGTTTAACATTATTGTAACAATCACCAAAGAAAGAAAATTAAATCTTATAAATGTTTTGGATATGAAATCTGGAAGTTTTCGATTTAAACAGGTAAGTAAATTATATTTAAACAGGTAAAGTGCTGATCAGCCAAAATGGAATTGAGATGATTAAACAGAGAAAATACAGAGTAAAAGAAAACACTCCATAAGTAAAATTAAACACCAATAAGTGAAGAAGCATACAGTCGAACATTGTACACAACTAAGGATGGCATTTCAACAAGAAGGTACCTGGTCAAAGTCCACCAGAAGCAGTCGCCCAACCCCAGACCTCAAAAGCATAGAGGCAGCATGACTTCCAACTCCACCAAGTCCAATTACCACCACATATGATTGAGTGACTTTCTCTTGGGACTCTAGGCCAAAGAACTGAATGTTCCTAACGAGAACACAAAAGAACAGGCCATTAGCATCAGATCATTATTTCAAATCACAAATTTGAATAGCTCTAGAGTTGAAAGGTGCCTCCTACTTCCCAGTAGTTGAAACAATAATCCAGAAGACAAACAAAAAAAAAAAGCACTCAAAGTGCAAGGGTTTGAAAAGGGGAACGAAAAGTTTTAAACACATAACAACAGCTAGAATGCAATGTCTGACTAACCACAAAAAGGAGTTACGTGGTTGTAATAAGAAAAGTCCTACATAAGATTCTTCAGTTAGTAATGAGCTGCTCAGGGAAAAAAAAATTTTTGCGAGTTAAAAGCCCAACTGTACCTAGTAAGGTGCTCAGAAACTACTTCATCAGCTAGCAGGTCTGGATTTCCAACCCCCCGATCCACAACCGCAGGATAGTTATAATGTTTCGTACCTGACACAAATGTCAACATTGTATCTGTTACTCAAGTAGAAGTGTGTGTGTGTGTGTGTGTGTAACCCATGAGAAAACTTCAAAAAGTACAATTTAACAATAATATTAATGATGATCACAATAATAAAGAGAGCTAGAACAGAAATACCGCCATTCGTTTTGGCTGCTTCCCTTATGCACTCGCTTTTCATTCTTCTGCACCCCAAAAAAAAAAAAAAACAGAGAACAGTAGAAATTAATGCTTTAGGTAACTGTGAAAATGTTGTTTAAGTATGAAGAGTTATGCATGGTAAGGAACCTAGGAAGAAGCTTGAGAACAGCCACGGTGGCAGCAGAACCCAACAGAGCTCCGGCGCCGATCATAGCCAAGAATTTCACTCTTTCTTCCATCTTTCTCCGATTTTTTTCCGGTTAAATCAAATCGGGCGGCGGGGGTTTAAAGTTAACGTCTGCAAGTCCCACTTCTGCTAGAACGCTGTCGTATAGAGCTCAATTTCGACTATCAACGGTCTGTCTGTCGAAGTACAACTGAAAGAATTTTCTCAGCATGGTTTTGGCAAGCCCAATGCTTGACCCGTTTAAGAAATCCATAGTAGAGCCCAAACTAAACTCCCGTTGTAGTGCGGATTTAACCCAATATAACTGCTTACTACGCATGGGCTGGTAAAGGATGTAGCAGCTACAGAAATCATGTGGCTGTAAAGTCCCTAATTGAAATTCTTCATGTGGCGTGATGAGTCTGCGGAGGCAGTTACGAGAGTAGGTGCCCTTATTTAGTTTGTAATATTCTTGTATTTTCAATTGCTATTAATGAAATTCTACCGTTCGGGTAATAAAGAAAGAAAAAGTGATGTTTTTGTTTTGACTCTCGAATTTTTCCCTCTATTTCGACCCTTTTTTCCCTTCCCTTATTTAGGATTAGAGTTTTAAAAACAAAAAAAGTTATGCCCGTAAACGTATGCTAATTATTAAAAGGAACAATACAATTGGTCTATTTGGGTTAAAGATTATTTGCAAAAAAGTTTTCAGAGTACTACTATTTGGAATTTTGTTTATGTGAGATGAAAAAGTCATTGAAAACATAAAAGGATTAAGAAATGTATTTATAACGCAACAGAATAATTTTCACTAGATTTAAATATTTTCATACAATTACCATAGGGCGCTAAAAGTTTTATTTTCTTGTTTTACACTTAGGATTTGGCTAACAAGTGTCCATTGAATCCTCATTAATGGAGTCCTCACATGTTAATTTTGTGTGATAGTGAAGTTAATTCGAGAAAGTATGGAAATGCAAAGAGACAATAGACATGAATATGCACTTTTACATAGTAAGTTAAGTGTGATTTAAATGTACTAACCAGGTACTCGTTAGAAATTTTCTTAAACTTAATCACCTATCTAGTTTCCAATATTTGGTTATTTAGTTGTACTAGAGTTCTTCTTAGGCCTTGGATGTTATCAAAAAGCATAAAATTCATCAATTGTGCAATCTCAAAATTCTAGGTGCTAATCACAAAATTATAATCTAAAAACGAAAAAGAAAAATTTTGTCAAACTATCATGATTTAACCTTCTCTGCGCACTTCGTTTAAACATACCATTCACATAAGGTTCTCCAGTTGCGTGCAATTGAAATGGTACATTATGCTGAACCTATGCAGCAAAGCCATGATCTTATCTTATCTGGTGAAAGGGAATCTACGCATCTAAAACCTCTTCTGATTTCGTTGTTTATGTTATCTTGCAGGAAATCTACTAATTTACTATGTATGTTTTAGCTCGACTCGAATTTGACTGGACGTATATAGTTGAGCTCACTTGTTTGGTTACCTAAAAATTTCGATAAGAGATGCCAAGTCGTCTGATTAGTTCCAGTGATGACTGATGAACAGAATCTCATAGTATTGTTGTATAGCTATTTTGCAATGCCGTTCTGCTGACAGGCGGTAGAGTCTGATTCCACCAATGAAGAAGTGCTTGTCCCAGATGATGATTAAGCATGACTCAATGCTTTGTCATTTCCCAGCTTCTTTAATTTGATTACGTTCTACTTAACCACACTTAGCATATAAATTAGTTCAATTTGCGACAATTAATTAAAATAACTTTGCACGCTGTTTAAATTACTGGCCACCAAGTTCCTTCAAGGACCAGGAACTTTTTTTTTTCATTAAAATGAAAAAAAAAAAAAGAACCCCAGGAACCCTGAGACCACTAGTATATGCTATATTTTTTAATTTACATTGCTTAAACTAAACTGAAGTGGGAAAATGCTGTTTTTTATCCCCTGCCAATTGTTAAAACTTGAATTATCTGCATGCAGAGGATAAGCTTAAGCCCAACAAAAGGGTTCTCCAGCTGGTTCATTGGGGAGATGACAATTTTGTGGAGTGAAAAGGCAGTGGGCAGTGAAAAGGCAAAAAGGGCCCTTTAGTGCCCAAGGACAACGATAGAACTAGAGAAAAGAACAAAACTGAATGACAGAAGCTCTCCTACTGTGCTAAATGCACATTGTAAAGCATCAAGCAAGTGCTCACCTATATACACTTTTGTTCAATTTTCGACAAAAAAAAAAAAGAAGAAGAATGACAGAAGCTCTCACTTCAGCAATTACTGGCGAAGCTAAGGGCCAGCAAATCCAAGGACACGAGACTCTATTCTCACTTAGAGGGCATCCGAAACTTATGCTCCATGTGTCACGTAGCAAACCCGGGTACCTGGACTGGATTTGCAACGTGGCGCGCTGTATCTACGAGACCTTACTTTCATAAATATAAGGTACCATAATTATAATTTACAAAATTTTACTAAAATTTAAAACTTATAAATACTAATGAAATACATACATTTTACTAAATTGCATCTACAAAATGCTTTACTTTAATTTTCTAGAATGTAAACATCTACCTATTTATCTCTCTCATTTTTCTTCTAAACATACACGAGTTGATTTTCTTGATCTGCAAGAAAAAATAAAGAAACGTGGTTGAGCGATGTACGCCCAATAAATAGTACTTACTCCCATGTCGGATCATGTAGTTATATACATATTATATACATTTACAAATTCGATCATACCATACCACATGCATACATCAATTAAAAACATGGCATCCCATTTCAAATATTGTATAAACATATTTCATTGAAAATGAGTGGCGGCATGCATATAAGTGGCTTCCGTCTAACTTGGCACTTAGTCCAACAAATTCTAGAGGTGGCTTCCGCCGAACGTGGTATAGAAACACACATAATATGACACGATCGTATTCATTGAACATTTGAACATACTTGCAAGTCATAAAATATATCAATCATGTCATCTCATTTCATAAATATAGCTCACAAATAAGTACACGCAATATTCGACCTCTGAGTACTCAATCTAGAAATTAACCCTTCTAGGAGGACGATCAAGAGGTTTTGCATAAACCCCTTGACTACATAACATAACATAAGTCAATCGGCCGGACTCTACACTGACTCTCACGACTAACATAACATAACATACCAGAACTATAGCCCCTACTGTCTATTTTATGACCATTTAGAGTTTTTATAACATAAAATCATTTCACATGTCACATACATATTTCTTTCATTTCATGAAAATATGCCACTTATTTCATAAAATATTGCATAGCAAAACATTTCAAATAGGTATACATAATCCATATTGCATATATCAAAATAAAGCATTTAATTGAGAAAATTCATATTTAACATTTTAGAAAATACAAAGGGATGAGTACCACCTATCTCGAACTGCTAACTTGAAGATATCCGAACATACCTTAAACTTGCTTCGAACCTATTGTCAATAACATGTATACCATAATTAGTTCTCGTGTCTTATTCTTAAAGGATTTATTTTTTTTCTCAAGTAATCCTATAAAACATGTCTAGACTTTCGATAAAATGTACTTGAATAGTTTCCTAAAAATGGAATGATTCCCCTTCTTAGAAAATTTCCTAACTTAGAAAGTTACAATTTTTTCAGAAGGTTCCTCGATTTCAAAACTTTTCTTCTTCTTTTTTTTTTTTTAAAAAAAAATTGCTTAAATTCATATATTCACAAAGAAACTTTATATTCTAGTATAAACGGCCCTACATTAATTAATTTAGACTGAATTTGAGTTTCGACTTGGACTTAGAGTTAAGTCCATTCATGCAAAATGTTTTGTTCAAATTTACATTTGGGTTCACGATTCACTTGGGTACTTAAAAGAGTTTTTGAATTCATTGAAACAAAACTGAGTCTTTAAAATATTGTTGGACTTTTAAAATAAATTCTTTAGGGAGTCTAATTAAGTTTGGGTCATTACAATAGATTTGGATTTTTTTAAAAAATAATATAATTTATGAAATTGACTTGCTCTACTTCACTACATTATTATATTTTGTTGGGTTACTTCTAAAACACTTTGGACTTGATTTAACCGATAGAACTAGTTCATACAAAAACAGTCAATTGTAAAACCTTTTTAGGCCATAATGAAATTTTAAAATACTTTAATTGCTTTATCATGATTATCTTAGCCCTATAGGGATCGTTTCTTAACTCGTGTGCTTGTAAAGATAGTCGTTTTATCGATATTGAATTTTGTCATAAACTCTGGACTTTATTTACACAATAGTTGTCCCTATATTAACTTGGTCAATCACAATTTAGTCATTGCATAAGTATTTCTAAATGCACCGGCTTAATCATGCCAACAAGGGGTTTTTTTAAAACAAAATTCGTCAATCACCAATGTTTGAGATCTTATTACTAATACACATCGACTAGTTGAATTGAACCATTTTGAAGTCCAATTAAAATAGTGCTTTAGACCAAGTAATGTTGGTCTGAACTTTAGTAAAAATTGCTCATAGATGAAAGGTCCATTTCGTGATTCACAAATCAACTTGAAAACCCAAACATAATTTAGCCTTTGAAGATCAGTTATCCAATTTGTAGCCAACTTCAAATTTATCTAATATGGCTTACATGCCACGGTATTACTGCTCCCTAGTAAACAATCAATATATAAGTGACTTCTATGTAAAGATTCACACCTTGATTACAGCCAACATACGATTAAGTAGGTAAGTCATAGTTGACTAACTCAAAGCCAGAAACACACGTATTTTTTTCTTACGGCATTCATCCATGAAGATTTAAAAGCCTGTGTACCGAATCAAATGTGAGAAACAGAACGAAAGTGGGCCACAACATAGATAAGATAAAATACCTCAAAATCCAAGACCCTTGTTTCGATCCAATTCCTGATATATAGCCAACTCTGAGATTGTTAAACTCCAATTTAATATTCCAGGTCACCGTTCCATGTTCTTCAGCCACCATTGATGGTAATCACTGGATTAAGTTTTGCTTGGAAGAGCCTAGCTCATCAGGAACAGGACCATCTAGAGCAAGCTATCTGTTTTATGTTTCCTCAAGCATTCGGGTGTTAATTTGATCAATTTGTAGTGGAATAAAGAGTTAGGTGTGTGGGTCTGGTGGCCTAAGGCCAGCCATGGCCGGAACAGGTCTAGGGAGCTAAATTGCAGATCTATCGTATTAAATAGAATAATCATGCTATGTCATGGAGTCATACAAGAAAAACTATTTCTTCATCTTTTTCTCACATTTGTTATAGTTTCTAGGGGGAAAGAAGTGAATGTGTCGTTGATTAGGTTACTTGTTAAGTGTATAGTTATCCTAGGTTGTCAATTACTAATGGAACTTTTATCCTTATTTGCCCACTAATCAGAATTAACCACCCACTAACTCGGACACCACTATCACATTATTATGGAGTTAGTTAATTAAGAATAAAATTTTTGATAATCCTACTTATTTATTTTGTTTATTTAAAATAATATTAGACGTTTGAGTAATAATGATAAGAATTGGATAAAAATACAGGGTTTCCTACCATGTTTGTGGAATGCTCATTCGTTTTGTCTACAACTGAAATTGATGCTAGCTGGAACTGATTATGTTAGTAATCATGTGCTAAGCATATCTTTTGACGAGAAGTGGCATGAAGAAACATTGCAACAGCAAAATACGTAACAAAAAAGCCATTATGTACGAGGAGCTTCCGGAATATTACTATTCTTTGTTTTCAAATTAAATTAGGACGTAATTTTTTGTGTAGTAAATTTAATTGGATAAGCATACAGTTATAGCATTACAACTTGGCACAATGGTGTACTTGATTCTAGTCACGAGAACCAAAGGTTGAAAAGGATTACGGCGGGAAAAACTTCAAGAAAGTAAGGCAAAATTTTGGAAAGTGCTCGTAGTTCAAAGAGAGTCCATGGCAACCATACAATATCTTTTCACGTTATGCATGAGAATCCTGATCGAAGGGGGATGAAGAAAGGAACACCTTCAAAGAAAGAAAATGATTGTACAGGACCAAATTGTTTCACTGGTTCAATTCATCAAGTATTTACATATATCTCTAGTTCTGGATTTCGTGATCAGATGAAGACTAGACCACAATATTAAATTTTGTTAGGTCCATGGTTTATGCCTTCAAATAACTAGTGGGTGATAATGTAAGCAATCACATTAGGTTGCCAGATGTGATAAAGATAGGAAGCTGAAAGTATAAGTCTCAGACAACATGTGTGTTCAACGAAAGTGATAATCAACTTGAGCATTAACTCGTTGCTGTCAATTTCAGGGATAAGCACATAATAATATAGAAGTAATATAGATGAGCGACATGCATCGATCTAGTGGATGAAAGACAAACTTTTGTTACGTATGTTTGATGAAAATTTATGAATATAGAAGTAAAGATTGGCATATATAATCGATTGAAAATAAAAGCTAAAGAAACGGAACTCTTGACAACTCACTGTCCTTGGATGAATTTCTCAGTCGATCGGTAACAATCTTTCATCATCAAGATAATGAGGAAAGTTCTCCAAAAGATCAGCGTGGTTCAAAGCAAAATTTCATAATGGGGTATTTATTGAAACCTAGCTACTAGTATTTGATAAAATTATTACGTCTTAGTGTTCAAATTGTATCATTTTTTCTCTTACCAAATGTACCCACAATATGAAAATTTGGTAAGTAAACAAGCAAATTTTGCATCATCTCTGTAGTTTAAACTAAGTTTTGCAACCTAACAATCCCTAGCTAATACATATATATATAGAAGAAATACAATTAAGCAACAGTCACTGATTAAAGCTCACGGGACCAAATGGATCGGATCAGTTGTATGAATGATTTAGTTTAAGTATAAATGTGATAAGTGGGTTCAACACTTGCAAAAACTTGGTTTTGAAGAGCCTTTTCAAGTGGACTTGATCATCAGCAATTTGGCTAGAGTCTGAGGCTGATGGCTTTATAGAAAAAAAAAGAGTTAGTGGTTTGTGCACTGCATGGTAGACGTCCATTAGTGAACTTACATATCTGCTGCGGTTTGGCACTTCTTCACTCAGCTTAGTTAATGGCCTTCTTATACAATTCCTCGGATCTTTTCTTTTGAATTATAACACTAATTAAAGTTGTTAGTCCAGCTCCCTCTGATGACATTCCTTAGCTTAATTTATCAATCACCATTAAAGGTTGTCGCATGTATATATTGAAGAAGTTGATGGCAAGTCGATATGTCAAATCATGATATGATACTATAATTAGCTGGTGATCAAAGAATGCTTTAAACAGTGGCCTACAGATGGCATGCAAACTTTCAGTACTTAATTGTAACATGAATTATCTTTCTTATGTTTTGAGCTGAAAAACGACTATTTAATTTGCTAGGTCAATCAAAGCAACATATACAAGTATATTGTCTTATTTTAGGAACATGGTTTTGGGAATTCTTTTGCCTTTTTCCCCTAAGAACAGGGTTAAGGACCTAAGGTCGTATGTCTCTACCTAATCTATCAAAGCCAGTTTTGGCCACACATCAAGTGCTATTGATTTTCTTGTATGGTCTTTTCAATTTTTTAGGGCCACCAAATCCCACCTACTGACTTTAAATATGCTTTCTGCTCTTGCTCTCTCAGTTTATGACTTTCTATGTCCTGAATTCAGAAACCATGCATTCTAATAATATAGCACTTTATTCCTCTCAGTGATTGCAAGCATTTCTTTGCATATTTTCCCACTATCTTCAATTATAAAGTCAGTGGAGATGCACTATGAAAAACTCCTTCATTAAAGAATTCAAACTCCTCCAGGGTCGAAAGAGGTTTAGATGGAGCAACCAAAATTTGACTGCTCTATTTTAACTAGAATTAAATACTTGGATCGTCTTTTAGCACTAAAACTGCCCTGCTGCATGCGGAGTTTTTCACTTGTGCATCACTTTTTATAGGAAATGGGAGTAATTTTATGTTAGCCTGTCCTTTCTGCACTAAGAAGCAGCATGATATATCAAGAAAAATGCATCAATAATATGCTAAGGATAAGTTCACGGAATATATAAGGGATGTGCCCACTATAAATTTTAACCATTATCCTCTCTTCTTGAAACGAAGAAACTTTAATCTGTCTAACAGGTGACCATAAGACACTCGTTAAGATATATTTCAAATATTATATTTTTAAAAATATAAGATTAATTAGTAAAAGTAAATAAATATAAAAGATGATAGATAAGATTAGATAGGAAAAGTATATAAATGTAAGAGAAGATAATAATTGTTAGTATGTATATATATATGGTATGTTAAATGAATATTAGGTGCGTTAACGGGTGCTCTGAGGGCACTTGTTAAAAAAACCCTAAATTTAAACTTTGACAGATAACTAATTAAATACCAGATCGACCTTTTATATGTCTTTAGGGCACAAAATGGAAAAACTCTAAAATTGTTACCATTTTATTATTAATAATGTACTAATAGTATTGGAAAATCCTATAGTATTACTATAAATCTGCCAGCGGGGGAAGTAGCTACCGTTGATTACAAAGACAGCTTGTCGTCTTCCAACCTTCAGCTGTCAATTACCATGATTCAAGCTATAATTAATTAGAGTCAAAACGCAACATTATCACAACATGATCTGGCAAAATGCTTAATTTGCCACAACATGATGATCTCGCAGCTTCTTCTGAGGTACAATTCAACCATAGCTAGTTTGGATCATAAGTTACATCTTGTGCTGTTCAGCTCGGCACAATGTTGTGTTTTAGACATAGTATATTAATTCAACGCAATTATCAGTCTGATTTTCTAGCCCGACTTCTGTTTGTTTTTGACATAACTAGTAGATTCATGTTTTAAACTAAAATTTGAGCCATGTACACATTATTTGTATGCATATGCCTTGTGTAAATCTAATAAATCGTAGTACTAAATAAGAATTTGTCAAAGCACATTGTCATGCACTAACACAAATTAGACGAGTATCTAATAAATCGTACTAGTAAATAAGAATTTGTCAAAGCACGTTGTTATGCACTATTCATTAACACAAATCCTCTACTCGTCGATAGAGTAGTTTACCCTACAATTAATTGGTTTACATTAAATGATAATTCTTATTAGTACTACTTATTTTTGCACCTGTCCTATTTTCCTATATATAGGTATAATCCCTCTCTCCCTCTCTCTCTCTCTCTCTCTCTCTCTCTCACACACACACACACACATAATCACATGTATATGTGGAATTGCCTTTGTTTTTTTTTTTTTTTTGGTTTAATTGTAAGTGGGAGATTTTGAATTCAGAATATCTTACTATCTAACTCAACCCTTTCCCCTACAAATATGTAACCACCCACTTCCTAAGTTCTTTAAAAATTTAACCAACAAAATAGAAAAAGAATTAAATTCATAAAAAATAGGAATAAGTAGTCTTTATATTGTGTTACTGAATACCTCGTTTAAAAAAAAATACGCTGTCGGACACTTTATCAGGACTAACTAATAAAAAGCTTGGAGCTAAAAATGATTTTACAAATGAATCACGTTTGAGAAAAAATTTTCAATACCGAATTCGACTAAAAGAAAAACAAAAGTTGCATTTTCATTTTGGTCTTATAGATAGGCAAGTCAATCTAGATTTGAATTGTGCATGTGTCGTGGCCTCTGAAAACAAACTGTTTAAATTCCACAATAATCCTAACAATATATAATAGTCATCAAACATTACCTCGCTGATTCTTATCTCAAATGTATACCATTATCTCGACGAACTTTATTCACCAAAAAAGAAAGGGAGAAAAAAACCGCCATCAAACTATATTATCAACTCTAACCATCAAACTACTCACATTATAAATTACACGTCTTTGGCTTATCTTGTAAATTAAGAGCTAAATTTGATGAAATGGCCATTTATATACTAATTATAATTAGTTAAGTGACTTATTTTTTTTTTCCAAACGAGTTAAGTGACTTATTTGATACGATATAATTTAATTGAAGGATTAATCTTTTTTATATTGACAATGTATATATTGTTAACATTGAATAAATGATAACTATACAAAATTTGAATTTGAAATTTAATTTTTGCATACATATCATGAATCAAACAGTGATAGCCAGAAGATTTACTCTTATTTGAATGGTTAAAAGTTAAGAATAGAAATAATTTGATGACGGTCGAGATTTTTTTGCCCTAAAAGAAATTAGTATAGTTGGCGTGACATCAGGTCTGAAAACGTACTGGATTAGATAAAGACAAACGTTGGTCTAATAACCGCCCCATTGTTAAGGATCATAACCGCGACAGCAACGCAGCAGTCACCTTGGCAATCCATCCATCCATACAAATCAACATCGATTAAACAAATAAAAATTAAACAACTGCAGCAATCTCAGTGGTTTCCTCGTGCCCTTATTCTGTTTAGAGAATCAGTAATTGATCCTTAAAAGTTAATTAACCATCACGCATCACATACAATACAGAGTATTCTTTACATTATCCCTCCTACAACATGCCCCGGGACTTATCAATTCGAGAGTCCAACTCATGGTATATTGCTTAGGGAAAATTGTAGAAACCTCCCCTGAAATTTCTAATACTAGCACTCACTTCCTCTGTGATTTAAGAAATAGCACTAACCTCTCTTGAACTTATTGATTCTATTGCATATTCAGTCCAAGCCAGAAAAATGCCCTTAAAATTATATTGCATATTGTTTTAAAGAGTGAGATAAGAAATTTGTGCCTGATTTACCCTTTGTACTGCATGCTAAGTAGTATTAGTAAATGAATGATAAAACACTATAAATCAATTAATAATTAATAAACTTCAAAAGGTGTAGTTTGTGGGCTAATGGACCTTATTTTCATTTCTTTATGGGTATTTTATTCTCAAACATTTAATTTATGATAAATATATAAATGTTTGTAAGTAAAATTCAAAAAGTATTATAGTAATATTCTTACGAAAAGTAAACTGGGTGGTTATCTATTTAACATAAATTAAATATTTTTTAAAAAAGAAATGACCCATAAAGTACTAACTCTTTACAACTTTCCTTAAGTACATGAAAAAAGTACCGACTCTTTATGGACATTTTACTCTAAATCATTTAATTTATGTTAAATACATAAATATTTGTAACTAAAATTCAAAAAGTGTTACACTAATATTTTTATGAAAGGGAAACTGGTAGGTTTTGTATTTAACATAAATTAAATATGTGAAAGTAAAAAAAAAAAAGAAATTGCCCATAACATACCAGCTCTTTATGGGTTTCTTCCGTTACGTGAATAAAATACTAGCTATTTATGGACATTTTATTCTGAATCATTTAATTTGTGTTAAATACATAAACGTTTGTAAGTAAAATTCAAAAAGTGTGACACTAATATTTTTACGAAAGGGAAACTAGTAGGCTTTGTACTTAACATAAATCAAAAGTGTGAAAGTAACACTCACAGGTAGTTTAATTAGTTACTTTATTTGTCGACAAGAAGCAAGGTTTCTTTTGCAAAATTCGTTCATTAGGTTTCTCCAAATAATTAGGGTATAAAGGTAAATTCCCACAATCTTTTGTTAGCAATAGGTCCCAATTTCCTCTTAGGGGAGGTAAGTGCTATTTCTTAAACCATAGGGGAGGTGAGTGCTAGTGTTAAAAACCTTAGGGGAGGTTTCTGCAATTATCCCTATTGCTTATCAATTCGACTTTTTGTTAGAAAACCTTTATTAATGGAGTTTTGATAAGAAGATTAACCCTTGAGGTTTTTAAGTGCTTGGAATAAAAAACAAGTAAGGAAACTGTGATACGATATAAAAAGTGCAGCCAGCCTGCCTGCCTGCCATGATCATCAGAGTATTTTACTGCTTTTTATAAAATAATACTTTCTTTTCAGAAATGATAAGCTTTCAGTTGCGTATAAATAGGAGGAAGGCTCTTCTCTTTCTTTCCAAGTCCTGTTACGACTTAAGACCCGCACAAGCAACATCCCTGTCCCTCACTCTCCCTCCAGCAATCTCTCCCCCGCCCCTCCAGATTTGAATATCTCTGTTTTTTTTCAGTGACAAATTCTGCCTCCAAATCTCCTGTTCCGAAAGTTTTCGAAAAAGAAATTTCGAGCCATCTACACGATCATATACAATCTATATAATGTTGGTTGCAGAATTTTAAAAATTTTTTAAAAGAAAGGTTGCAGCATTATTGGTTGTAATTGGATTGCAGTGCGTGATTTTGAATGGGGAGAGGAAATAGTCATAGAGAGGAAGGGGAGAGTAGAAATGGCGAAGGAGAATACGAGGTGGAAGATTTGAGGGACAGAATAAAGTCCTCCCGAGGAAGCCGATTCGAATTGATCGAGCACGAGTTAGGACTCGACTCGACTCACCGGCGGTTTAGCAGACAAAGCGTGATCAACGGCCTCAAAGACCTGTCCCAAGGGCTCGTCATTCATCCTGACAACAGGTCCGTTTTCCTTCCCTTTTTTACTTTTTTTTTTTCTCTCACAAGTGGCGTTCCTGCTTGCCAAGCTTGTGGTGGGAATGTTTTCTTAATTTTCGATAATGATTTTATTTGAGTCGAACTGGGCTGAGGGTGGCGGAGAGATGATTTAGAAACGAAGGAAACGTGGCATGGGAGCAGTGGTGGTTGGGCCCCACTTAAATGAGTACTAGGCTAGCAGTTGAGTTGACTCGGGGTGCCAAGTTACGACTTTTAGCGTTACAAGCTTGGATTTGTTTGGACAATTTGATTTCATTACAAATTTTAACCACCTTTTTATCTTTTCAATCAACTTTTTATCTCATATACATCATATCACAAAAAATATTACAGTAATTATCTTAAATAAATCATCCAAATAAACTCTTATCCAAACAAACTCAAGGATATTTTAAATAGACGGGACGAGGAAACACGTATACTAACTTCTTCTTCTTTTTTTCACGTGTACGCTGGAGGAGTTGTATATATTAATTTTTTTTATAACAGCGAAATTAATTTGAAAAAATTCTTAAATATAAGGGAGTAATAAATACGAGTAACAATACCTTACTAAAATACTTCTTCTTGTTTGTCCACATGACCTGCCTGCCCGAGCTAGAAAATACAAAAAGGACAGCAAAGAGATTGCAGGCTTACAGCTTCTTCTCTAGATGAATGGGAAAAAAAAATTACATACATGTCAATTAATTAACAACGTACCCAATATTTTTTTTTTTGGTAATATAAGATTAAGTTGGATAACTGGACACTTTTATTACCAAAAAAAGGTAGCAAAATCCTACCATTTTTTAAAATTGTGATATTCCAATTTCATGTTACATTGTGAATAGTCAGGATTTTTGAATGTTGATGTTCTACAGATTATCCTTGCTGATTCTAGAATTTTTTTCATGTTCGCATGGATATTTGAACGATGAATTACCAAAATCGTGTTTTGTTTCGAGTCTCAGTGTCTTCCGGTGCAGTGGCCAGCTAAATGTTGAATCTTCTTGGTACCTCCTTTAGATGGGGGTGTCACCAATCTCCTTTAATTAAAAGAAAATGAAAAGAAAGAAGAAAGGAAGATTTCGATGCCAAGACTACCATAAGATGGCAAATGGAAGGAGTATAGTACAAAAATTTTTAAGCGGACTGTCCATTTCTCAGTACTTTGTTGCTGGCGAAGGGATCGGCTTCTGTCTTGCAAGAGGAAGCTCTACTATTAGGAAGTATTGTTGGCATGCTTTTCAATGTGGTTGCCGAAATACAATTAGGAGCATTAAGTTGTTGAATACATCAAATACATTTGGGATATCTAGGCTTGAGGATCCTGTTTACATGTGGTGTTCACAAGAACTAGCTAACGAAACTTTGAAATGGCAACACTTTCATGAGAATAATTCCGTGGAAGCAAGATGAACACTGGGTCTATAAAATTGAACACCACTTTTAAACTTAATGCTCCACATTCTTTGCAATCCATTAAGAGAACAGAAGTTCATCTTCTGAAGTCCTATTGTAAGGACTAAGCTTTATGCTAGTCCTTTTTCTTCACTATATTGAGCTAATAAGTTGTTGCCTTAGCTCAAAAAAAAAAAAGAAAAAGGCATGAGCCAGCTAAGCAAGTCCATTATCTGCAAAAATTTTCTTATCAAGAAGTGATAGTACGATAAGTTGTTTTCTGATCTTGTGGGCATTGTTTACTTTGATAAGTTACTTCTTCTATTCAAGAAAAGAACTTCGTCTTTTGGAAAGTTAAGAGAGAAATTTGGAGACGTTTATCCTGTTTCCAGTATAGTCCAGTAGTCGGGAGATTTTACTACCGTCTTCGTGCCAAATGGGCAACCCAACTAATATTCCACTTTTAACACCCTAAAATGTTCACATATTCATGAATATGGTTGAATGCAGGTGGTATCGGGCATGGGAAAAATTCATACTCATTTGGGCTGTTTACTCATCATTTTTTACACCTTTCGAGTTCGGGTTCTTCAGGGGATTGCCGAGAAAGCTCCTCTTCATGGATATTGCAGGTCAGGCAGCTTTCCTTGTGGACATTATCCTGCAATTCCTTGTGGCCTATAGGGATAGTCAGACCTATAGAATGGTCTATAAGCGAACTCCAATTGCGCTTCGGTTAGTTGCCTTTCTCTTAAACCTCAGCATTATACTGGCATGTTGTTTAGCCTATTAATTGTACAAATGATTGTGTTGTTTCTTGGCAGATACATAAAATCCCACTTTATCATTGACCTTCTTGGTTGCATGCCTTGGGATTTCATTTATAAGGTTGTATTCTTACTTTTTTGTTAAATCATTGATTATACTACTATAATGTGGTTTTAGTACTTTAGTTAATGCAAAAAGGAAATGATAATTTATGATCTAGGTTGTAGAATATTGTGGGTATAATCTTGTTTCTCAGCGGCATCAGAGATGGTATATAGGATGTCAATCATGCAGTATAAAAAGAAGCCTATTATGAGTACAATGCAGCTGCACAGTTACCGTTCTCTCATACTTTCTCATTTGATAAAGAACAAATAAGATCAGCTATAAGCACCCAGAACTCTCAGATATTTGTGATCCACATGAAAATAAAGTTGTCATTCACTCCTCACACTGAAATAACTCAGATTTCAGGAAAGACTTCCTAATTGTAAATCAGTATCTTGATTGCCTTTTAGATCTATCAATCAATTTATGAAGGCATGAAATTCAAGATAAGTCACAGATTGTTTTGCCTAGATATTGTCATTAGTGAAAGTTATAGTTTTGTACATACAAATAGATTGCAGCATGGAATCTGATCCCCTCTGATACAACTTGAATAAATAGGCTGTTGGCCACAAAGAAGTGGTCAGATACTTTCTGTGGATCAGATTGAGTCGGGTACGCAAGGGCAATAAGTTTTTTCAGCATATGGAGAAAGATATTCGGATCAATTATCTCTTCACTAGGATAGTAAAACTTATTGCTGTTGAGCTATATTGCACGCATACTGCAGCCTGCATATTCTATTATCTTGCTACCACTCTGCCTCCTGAGAAAGAAGGCTACACATGGATTGGGAGTTTGAAGCTAGGTGATTACCAGTACTCAAGCTTCAGAGATATTGATCTATGGAAGAGGTACACAACTTCAATGTATTTTGCCATCGTCACCATGGCAACTGTGGGTAAGTGCAACTCATCTTTAATCACTTTTTATCAAAGATTCTTCTGTTTTCTTCTTTTGTCATTTGGCATGTCCATTCCAGCTATAAAATACTGCACAACTTACCAGGCCACTAAGGCTTATCAGATTTAATTTTCTGACTTGTTGGATGCATAAAAATATAACAATTAGGAAACACTTAGGAAACGTGTTTGCTTTGAGAGGAAGAAGTTTGAAATCTTGTCCTTTTCTTCGGTATTTTACCTTTAGTTGTGATTCCGCATCTCTTTTTCTTTGTTTTTTTCTTATTTCTTTTTTTTTTTAAATTCATTTCTTTTGGATTTTTTTTGTTGTTGGGGGGGGGGGGAAGGGCTCTAGAGAATGAGACTTTAGATATGGATGTTTTAAAACTACATATGTATACAGTGGTTATGTTGGCAATGGCATGTATTTTCCATTAATGCACCTCTTTTATTTGCATGAATTGGGACATGTCATATCTGCGTAAGCATATTGTTGGCTAATTGAATGTCATATGACAGGAGTAGCCTCTTGGTATTTGTCTCCATTCTTATATAGTTCTCAATGTTTGATCAGGAAAAACAATTTGAGATGCTGAATAATTGCTCAATAATATGAAAATCTCATGAGTACAGGGCAGGCCATAACAGTGGCTGTTTGTATGGGAAACTGGTCCAAAGGACGCTTTAGGGGAATCAGATGGCTGGTTGTGCCTTGCACCTTGAGACACAATCTTACTTCTTGATCTTCCCATTATAGGGCTATTATATAAGAAAACCAAGTTTTTTCATTTTAAAGCTATTTGATGCCAAAAGTCATTGCTGATGAGTACAATACTTAAAAAACTCTACCATGCTGGTGGTTTGAGATAAATAATCTGATTGATAGCTTGAATGCTAATTAGTGCAATATAATTGTTGATGTCTAAATGTCTATATGAAGTGCTCGGTGGAATAGAATAACTCTATATACTTTGTGTTTGCCTTGCAAGAACTGCTGTTTTTGGTCTGAATAGATTCTCATTTTTTTTTCATGGTTTAGAACATGATAAATGAATGTCTGTCTGGTACAGGTTACGGAGATATTCATGCAGTCAATGTGAGAGAAATGATCTTCATTATGATTTATGTTTCTTTCGACATGATTCTTGGTGCTTATCTGATTGGTAACATGACAGCACTAATCGTCAAAGGATCAAAGACAGAAAAATATAGGGACAAAATGACTGATCTAATCAAATATATGAACAGAAATAGACTTGGGAAGGACATCCGTAATCAAATCAGAGGCCATTTGCGCTTGCAGTATGAAAGCAGCTATACAGATGCTGCTGTACTCCAGGATATTCCCATCTCTATCCGTGCTAAGGTATCAAAAAGAATGAATGTGTTAACAAGCTTAAGCTTTCTCTTTTTGTTCTTTTTATAAAAAAAAAATAAAAATTGACAAATGCTTTTACTAGGTGTAGTTAGTCGTATTGCCAATTCTGTAATCTTTGTTGTCCCAAGATCTTTGACAGTAAACCATGCTTTTAGTTTCTAACAGTTTTCCTATATTTCTCAAGTACCAGAATAGTCTTGGATTTGATAGAATTAACGGTGTGTAATTATGTTTCACATCAGATGTCTCTAAATTCATTTTCTAATCTTATTGTTTGGCTCAGTACTAATCTTTGTCTGTAAATTATTTCTTGAATAGGTCCATACAATCTAACATCTTATTGATGAGTTAATATACTGATTTTCAGATTTCTCAGAGTTTATACAAGTCCTATATCGAAGAGGTTATTCTTTTTAAGGGATGTTCAGCAGAATTTATCAATCAGATAGTAAGTTATTTATTTTTGTACTTTAGAATCATGACTCTTGATGCATCTATATAGCGATTTGTTGATTTTTATATTTGCTTGGAATAATACATTATGTACAGATGCGTTCAAGTTGAGACCACTATTTTCTTCTGATTGTACTTCTTCATGCTGTGTTGGCCATAAACCATCTGTTGTTACTTCTGTGTTTTTGTTGAATGAGTTTATAACATGGATTCTCTTGTTACTCGTTAAAAATTTACCATGATACCCTCTCTTAATAGTCTGAAAGGGAATTTCCAAACTAGTTCTGATGTTAAGTAATCATGAGGTATACATTTAGTTATAGTTTTCATTGGCCTTGGTCGTACAAATTAGGAAAACAGAATTACTGTATGCACCATGTTTGTTAGAGAGAGAGAGAGTGAGAGAGAGAGAGAGATGGACTACATTTAAAATTGCTGCAGATTCAGGAATGGAGGAGTTCTAATGCATAGTTCTGCTATAAGGGATTCAAATTTTACTGTACGTATTTGATTTGGCCTTATAAATCATGATAGAGGCTACATGTTGACTATGGCAATAATAAGATGGGACTAGAGACACAGTTGCTGAGACATGATTGCAGCGGTGAAAGAAGTTTTGTTATTTCTGTTCAATTCTTGGTATATGTTTCATATTGACAAAAATGAACCGAGAAATAGAATTTCTGCACAAGTATCAGTTCTGAGCATCAATTATGAGAATAAGAAGAATCTGGAGAGAATTGAATCTCTCTTGTGGCCCTGAATCATTGATTTATTTTCATACTGTCTCATTATCAGGTAACTAGAGTTCACGAGGAGTTCTTCCTTCCGGGAGAAGTCATTATGGAACAAGGACATGCAGTAGACCAGCTATATTTTGTCTGCCATGGTGTTTTGGTAGGTATTCTGCTTAATAAACTTTCTATATCAGATGTAGCCTTCATTCCTAACTTCTTTTTATGTGATTCAATTGTCATTTCTTTCTTACACGCCATACATTCCGGATTTGCAATTGCTCATCTTCAAATATGTCTGTTTTTCCAATTCTTTTTCTCTAAATGACATGTTTGTGAAGGGAACAGTGAAAGTCTCCACTGAGCCAAAAATTGTGAGACATTTTCATTTGTTTCAACTTTTATTTCGGTTGAACTTATGTCCATAACTTTTCCAATATGTTAGTGATACCCATTCTTTCTTAGAGCCTATACTCTACCTAACTTGCCCAGCATGGAATAAAATCAATTTGGATTATCTTTATCAAATTATTTGGGATAAGGACACTGCACAACATGATGGCAGTATACTGCCAGAAAAAAAATCATGTCAACATCTGTTCTTATCAGGCCTTATCAATTTAAATTGATGAAAGTCTTTTTGTGCAGGAGGAGGTTGGCACAGCAAAAGATGGCTCGGAAGAGACACTTTCACTTCTAGAGCCTAACAGTGTATTTGGAATTGTTTCTATTCTTTGTAACATTCCACAGCCGTATACTGTTCGGGTTTGTGAGCTATGTCGACTTCTTCGGATTGATAAGCAGTCATTCTCCAATATTCTTGAGGTTTATTTTCATGATGGGAGAACAGTTCTGACTAACTTACTGGAGGTATTTTAACTCTTGTAATGATCCAATTCTGACTTATGTTTTCTCCTGCTTCTATTGGTTTTCTCTGGCTGGTTGTGCATAAAGTTAATTTCTTTGATATCTTCCAAACTAGTTTCTGAATTTTATTTTTTATGTTATTGTTCTTTTCTCATCTCTTCATCAAGAACAAAAAAGCATGGTATTTTAGTTTCTTCATTATGTCTAAAATCCTACAACAGGAAAAGGATTCAGCTTTTAGCTTGAAGCAACTGGAGTCAGACATTACACTCCATATTGTAAAGCAAGAGGCTGAACTGGCTCTGAAGGTAAATAGTGCAGCTTATTACGGTGATCTTCAGCAGCTGAAAAATTTGATCCGAGCTGGTGCTGATCCTAACAAGAACGATTATGATGGACGGTCGCCCTTGGTAAATTTCCTTTTAATATTGTACATGGCATCATAATACTGATTATTAGTGTGTCTTAGTTGTTTCACTGAGTGTTGCTTATGATAGAAGTATCAGATAATTGTTTCCTGCAAGTGTTGACTGAGTAGAGCTTTTCATTTTGTCTTCTCACCAGCATCTTGCTGCATCAAGAGGATATGAAGATATTGCTCAATTTCTTATCCAAGAGGGTGTAGACATAAATGTCACAGGTAACCTTCAAAGAATCTTCTTGCAATTGAATTCCTGATGGACTTCTGTATCTGAAGATCTCAAAAATACTAAGTTGATGCATTATGGAAGTAGATAACTTTGGCAACACGCCATTACTTGAAGCTATCAAGAGTGGACATGAACATGTTGCATCATTACTTGTGAAAGAAGGAGCATCGTTGCAGATTGAGAATGCTGGTAACTTTTTGTGTACGGTGGTTGCGAAGGGCGACTCGGATCTCCTTCGAAGGTTTCTAACTAGAGGCATTGATCCAAACTCCAAGGACTATGATCAACGAACTCCACTCCATGTAGCTGCTTCTCAAGGACAATATTTTATGGCAAAGTTGCTTTTGGATGCAGGGGCTAGTGTTTTCGCAAGGGACAGGTGCATATGAATTGATTTGACTTTTTAATCACATTATTTTAAGTGGATTGAATTCTTTTCGAACATAAAGATGTGATGGCTCTTCAAAGTTCATTCTTGGATAGTTAATCGGGAAAATATTTGTGAAAAGATCTCGTTTAAATTCTGTTGAGTACTCACAAACCATACTCTGGTCGTGTATTTTCTTTGACATTAATTTGTTTTTTCCTATACGATGAAGAGCTAAACTGCTTCTGGCCAATTGTTTTAATGGTAGATGGGGAAACACTCCACTTGATGAGGGGAGAATTTCTGGAAATAAGAATATGATGGACCTCTTAGAAGAAGCAGAATCAGCTCAATCATCAGAATTGTCTGATCTTTCTCAAGAGAGCACAGGTATAGTAGAGTTCTTGCACTTTTATAAAGCTCAATGCTTGTATCAGATGAAGTTTCTGTGATTGCAGTGTGTTAAACTAGCTAACAATATATACTAAAAAGTTGATCGTGTACACATATCTTTGTTGTTAATTTTCTGGTAGAACCACTTTTAAAGATTTGCTGTAGTTTTCTCTTAGCTGCTTTTTTTTTCTTTTCGTGACTCACTCCCTCCTCTCGATTTCATGCATTCTTGACCCGATTCTCAATGTATCCTTGTGGTTCCAATAGTTTGCTATCCCTTGTTTCATCTGGCTTTGAAAGTTGGCTGCAAAATTAGTAGCAGGAATCAGTTATTAACTAATCAATCAAGTCAGCAGATGCTAGAATTCGGATTGTTGTGTCTTCCCTTTTGCTGTTATGCTCTTTATCATTCTTCATGATCAGGAGTTTCTTTTGGCATCTCTGCAATGATATGTTTACTTTCTTGCATCATTGTAACTTGAAAGATGGAATTCTGTGGACGACAACGGATAAAATGCTACGACGGAAATGCACTGTGTTTCCTTTTCACCCTTGGGAGCCTAAGGATGCTCGAAAATGCGGTGTTGTATTATGGGTTCCTGAGAGCATCGAAGAGCTGATTAGAGAAGCATCAAAGCAGCTGAATTTTTCTTCCTGCACTTGTATACTATCAGAGGATGCAGGTAAAATTATCGATGTGGATATGATCAGTAATAATCAAAAGCTGTATTTGATGAATGAAACGGATTGAGGATTGATTCCCAGTGTAAAATGTAATGCAAGCGGCTCTGGCCCTGTATAATAGTGTATCATCGATTCAAAGAGAAAAATAAAATAAAATGAATTGGTTTTTGATCCAGCTATGCTGTGGTCATGAAAATTGACTGACCAAAAAAAAAGATGCGTATCTAGACTGACGCTTCAAATGATACTCGAATAGGTTCGCTTTCTAACATTGGTATATAAGGTATAGAATTGAACAAAAATGAAATTACACATTTTCTAAAATGTTACAAATAGATAATTACACAAAAAAATAATATAGGATATTTTGAAGTGTAAAAAAGACAAGTATAAGAATTTAAAAGCAGTGACATTTTGTCAAATTAATTGAATAGCACGAAAAAGGATTAAACAAGAACAAGAAATGGCACCCCATGACAACGAAGTTTGCAAATCAACTATCAGGATTGGTCTAAGTCCCTTGGTCCAACTTGAAAGTCAGCAATTGCCTTTTGAGTTGGGTTGAGGATTAGGTTTAAAAATTTCTTCCGCTCTATTGTTGGAAAAACTATCAGGATAGGTCAAATGGAGAAAGTTGACTATTGAAAGGCTTGCCCATTCCATGAATCCTTACAAGTGTCTGCGTCCTATGCAGAAATGGCAAAATACTTACACAACACCCCCTGAATTTTGAAATATTAATTATGTCATATATGCAGCGAACCGTCTCTAAATGGTATAATATTTTTAAAATATTTTATAATTTTATATAATTTTTTTGCACATCCTTACAACATAGATGTGATATTCCGTTACTGCTTATATGGATCTCATATGTAATAATTGCGTATATATTATTAAGTTTTCTAAATAGCTCATGTAAAATTACACATTGTTCAAAAAATATTACATTATTTCAAATAATTGTTATTGACAACCGTACAATTCAGCATCCGTTATACTGCGTGGAATCTACGTGATGAGTATCTTCTCAATAAATATATTTAGTGAGGACTCTTATGACTATAAGCTCAATATATCTTCATTTGCTCTCGCCACGCATATTACCCTCCTGTACTAACCATGTATCTGATTTCAGTCTTTCACAACAAAAAACTAAACCATGCTTCAAAAAAAAAAAAAAAAAAAAACTAAACCAATACACAAAAAGTTTCTGTAGCAAGTTAAAATATCCAGTAAAGGAAAAGAAAGTGAATGCATAATTTTGGAGACCAAAAAAATTTAGATCCTACTTTTCTACTAGTTATCAACTTAATGCATGACACGGCAGCTAGACGGCGCAGGGCTCATATGTTGTTGGGATTTGATAAACTGACAGAAAGAAGAGACCAAAAGGATCGATTCTGATTCGTGGGGTGCAACTAGTGCTTTGGTTTTATATGTAATCACCATCCTTTTGTTCAGTGAGTGGAGAATTTTTTGTTTTTCCTTCTAGCTTTTCACCACTTTCCGGCATAAGCATCTTTTTAGCCAACAAAATCAATTTCAAGTGCATGCTGAGTTCATCTGGTTGGAATGGGGTTTTGGATGAGGCACTTGAGCGTTGTGCCTCCATTAGAAGTACTCTTCAATTTTGCAGTGACAACAACATAGCAGCAATAGAAGTAACAAAAATTAAGTCCTTGATCAATTGATATCATGGTGAATACAAGTATAAAAAAAAAAAAGTAAGCTTTTCTTGGGAATTAACTGGGGAAATCTGATAAGTTGTTGAAGCTATTTCATCATGCTATCCTTAGCAGGATCACAATCAAAAGATCAGGATATATTACCATCCCAGTAAAAGAAAATGAAGGAAGAAGCATACAACAACCTTACTAGCACTAGGTCTGCAAGTGAAAAAACTAACTTGCCAGTTCAAGTACAATAAGCTAAAACTTACTAAACTGGAATCATGTCCAAGATCTTTATCTACATGCAAAATGAAAGCACAACAAAAAGAAAAACAAGATTAATACAAGCCCTCGTCCCTTGATGATGAAGTCGAATCTCTTATTGGGATGGTAGCCTTTTTGGGTTCCAGGAGGCAAATTATAATATAGTAGTACAGCGAAGTACCCCCAATGACTTTTGAGTCTAAGTAAGGAAACTTCGACCGACGATCAAAATGCTTTGATGTGTTGAACTTGCTGAAAATGCTTTTGGGCTGCTACATTCTGTGCTCTGGCGATGGTACTCTTCATTGTCTCCTCATCTTCATCAGAGCTCATATCGGTGATCTGACGAAAAAGACTACTGAGAAAATATCCCAAGAGGGGAATAGATGAGCAAAAAGTTCTTAGGGAATTCATAGTTTAAAGAAGCTGCCAAGTCTGACGATCAAAAGATCAACTAATCTCAAATATATTGAAGCAAGAATAAGAAAGATAAGATGCAAATGATGATTGGAGAAAAGAAAGAGGAGGGTTGAAATTTATGACAGAACTTTTGGCAATCAATGAGCGAGTGACTTGGTTCCCAAGTCGACCTATAAGTCAATCTGCGTTTCGAAACGGTCATTGACGCTATTAAAATGGAGGAAAGAAGATCCAAGAAGGCAAGAATTTTCTCTGAAGATAACGTGGAGTCCACTAGTGCTTGTTTGACTGGAATGGGTAAATTATTCTTTTCCACCCAATGTGATGACTTCATAATGTTGGCAACTTTGTCGCTCAGGAGGAGAAATGGAACCTGTTTTGCCAGTTAGTAGTATTATTGGCCATTGGAGAGAGATCATCTTTGATTGATTACCTTGTGGTTCAAGATACACAAACTGACAATAATTTTTTAAACAAAATACTTAAGATATAATAGGATAAGTGGAGATCAAATTACCTTGTGATTAGACAGTGGAAATGTCGACACTTAAAAAGTAGTTTGCACTAGCATTATTTTAGATTGCATTGAGATAAAGCGGAAACAAAGAAGAAATTGCATTGGTAGTTTCCCCATAATTTCGAATTAAACACCTTCCTGTATACCGCTAAAGTTCTAGCTTGTAAAGTTCATAATTTGTTTTGTTCTTTACGTAAATTCTATATCTGCATTATTAGGTAGTAACATTTAGGGAATGGGACAAAGGATTTTGGTAGTCTATCAATGCCTAAAATTATCTCACTTAATAACTAAGAACCCTTTGCATTGTTAACATGCATTTTTTTTTTGGTTAAAGGTATAGTATGTTCTCTAATTAGGGGGATAATCAAGTTGAATCAAGATCCACTTGAGTTAACATACCTGAACTCGAGTTCAATTTTGTTTTATCTTACTAGAAATCGATCATATTTAGCTCAGTTGAGTATAGTCGAACTGAGTCGAATCGAGTTCAAATGATATAGATTAATATTTTATATAATTTTGAACAAGGGTATGATAGATATTTTACACTAATAAATATAACAAAAGATATAATTTAAAGCTCGAGTGAGTTTCATTAGACTCGAACCAATTACTTTCAAAACTCACATATTAAATATAACAAGTGAAATTTATAAGAAATTTAAAACAAATTAATTTGGTCATGGAGCCAGAGCAAATGGGATTATGGAAATCACACTTACTGAATCATGGGAATTTTAATTAGCGACGTGGATAACAGGAATTGAATATTTCACCTTTTTTCTCTTAATAGAACCAACAAGCATTGCCCATGAGACAACTTATACTACCAATTCACCAAAATGGCAAATTAGCAAGTGAAATCAAGAAAACACAAAGTCGAAAGAGAAAATCGTTCAAAATGTTTGTCACATTTTACCAAATAAAAATTTTCGTTGTTTATTGTTAAAATGATAACTTTACATCCCTTTCAAAATTAAGTCGGTAAAATTTAATCCCAATTGAGGTTTTCAACCACTTTTTATCCTGACTCCATCACGTGGCTCATACATAGTCATTTTCTTGAGAGCAAAAATAGTTAAATCCCATTTGTAATTAAACATATGACCCAATCCAAATTTATTTTTAACTCTAAAAAAGTAGGATTTGAACTGAATTATATTCATTTTTTTTCAAATAAGTAGGATCGGATCCAATCCATATTTATTTTGGTCTTTAAAAAAGTAGGATATGAATTTTTTGTACATAAAAAATGATTGAATGTGAGTCACATGATAATTTTCAAACAAAAAAGTTGTCGAAAACTTAAGTTGGAATTGAAATTTACTAATTTGAATTTGTAATGGATTTAAATTTAATAGTTTAAAAATGAATGACGAAAAAATATATTTGACGATATATTAAGGAACATTTTTTTTCTGAAGAATATATGAGAAACATTTAAGATGATTTTCCCAAACTAAAACAACCTAACAACCTATAACCGTTTATCCACTACTCGTGGACACATGTTAATTATTTGCTCGTGAACGCGTGTCAATCACTGAACTAATCAATCTCACCGGCACAATTTCCAGCTGCAGCATCGTAATCACGATTTCAATTGCAAAAAGAATCGACGACCCACATATTCCCTCGGCCATCAGAATAGAAGACCTACAGGCACCGCGGGAGAGCTACAGCCACCGTAGGATCTTTCCCAATCTATCAGATTGACCATCAAAAGTATTGAATAAAACCCCAGCTCAAGAGATCCATTTCAGTCATAATGGGCTTGTTTTCAAACTTCAAGCCATCCGATCAACCGCGCCAAATAACTAACAAACCATTAGGATACTCTGCCAAATAACTGACTTCACCACTTGTCATAACTGCTAAACTCTGCAACAAAATCCAGCTCCAGAACTGCTTCTGTTTTCCTCAAGAATTCATCTCAGAAAACTCAATCATTTTTCATTAATGTCATGAGCTAAAACCTCATCAAGAATGTCAAAATCAAATCTTGAAGCCCAGAAGATGAGAAAAGGCATCCCAAAATACTATGGATTCCACACTTTTGGTGATCCTGGCTACCCCATCTTGCTCAATGGCCCTTTCAGAGACAACATTCGCATTTTCCTTCAACAGTGTGCAGAGCTTCAGGACTATAAAGTGGAAGGAATGTCAATTTGGTCCACATTTCTGGTTCATGAAAATGGGGGATTTGTGGTTCCTCTCTACGCTATTGAAGAACATGTGAAGCACTCCCTCAGTCCCTTTTGTGATCACTGCAGATGTGCTGGTAAAGCTTCCCTTTTGC
Organism: Coffea eugenioides; assembly: GCF_003713205.1. Classification (NCBI taxonomy): domain Eukaryota; kingdom Viridiplantae; phylum Streptophyta; class Magnoliopsida; order Gentianales; family Rubiaceae; genus Coffea; species Coffea eugenioides. The sequence goes on from NC_040041.1 coordinate 9,576,579, forward strand.
TTGTTTTGATGATTTTGAAGTGGGTTTTTTGGGAGTTTTATCTGGGTTTGTAATTTTGGATTGGAACTGCAATTTTCTCGGGGTTCTTGAACATGGGACACGTTATTTTTTGTGATTATTACAGGGTGGAGTCATCATTTTGTGTCCAGAAGGAAGTATCATCTGATAATACCAGTTGATGGGAAGTGGAATAAGCCTCTGGGAAGAGATGCTTTTGATCTTGAAACCCATCTCTTGCATGGGTTGATTCACTGCAATGGATTTGGACATCTTCTCTGCATTAATGGGATTGAAGGTGGATCTAAGAAGCTATGCGGAAGAGAGATAATGGATCTTTGGGACAGAATCTGCTCTAATCTACAAGCTAGGTAACGAAATGTCTTGAATTCATCAAATTAACTTTTGATGATATTTGTCTTGGATGTAAGGTTGTTCTATTCATCTTGCTCAGGCAACGGATTTGAATTTTATGAATTATTTGTGGTAGTATTAATTGATTGTTTTATTTTCCCACATTAATAGGAAATAAGAAGTTATGGTTTTCAATTCTAGTAATCTGAACCCTAAAATGCTGCTTTTTTTTGGTGATTGTACTAAACTTGAATCTAAATGTTATAATCCATCTAGCAGGACATTCATTTAACAACATTATATGGTGCCGAGCTCATGTAATTATCATCTTTGTTTAGAAATGAAGATGTATTTTGTGAAACACCTCCAGATTACATCTCCGGGGTTTATCTGCCCATTAATTGCCTAAATGTTTTGCACTTTGGGGGTCTCAGTAATACTGACTTTGGGTTATGTAGCCTCACAGGTTACTCTAAAGTTAGTACACTATTTTCGGTCATCTTCCAAATTCAGATGCACCGTACATCTTGATAAAATTTGTACTCCTTTACTGGAGAAAGAATTTTCATTTGCTTTATGATAGTCTTTTTAGTAGTAGTCATTCAAGTCATCATTGATGGTTCTACAACAACTTTGGCCATATTAAATTGTAGAATACTGTGCTTACATGCATACAAGTGAGAATTAGAGGATGTATTCTGTAAGCTTCATGCTCACTGCTCTACTTTTCTACTTTTCCTCCCCTTGGCTTCTGATTGAACTGTTGAGGAGTCCAAACTTCAGCTATTTGCAGTCTGTTAGAAGCATCCTCAGGAGGCTTACATACTTGCTTAAGGACCTACACACAATAGCAGTATGATTGTTTGAAAATAAAAAAATTGCATTTGGGGCTTCTGGATTGTAGAAAACCAAATTGATTTTTTGTTCAGGGTGGATGAAAGGGGAACAAAGAATAGAATTGAGTTTATCATTATTCTCCAGACTCCTTTCTCTTCTTTCAAAAACGATTTTTAGTATATCAGTATGCTCACTTCCCATTCAAAGTTATAAGACGAGTGCAAAATTGAGGTAGATCTAATTTATTTTCTTCAACGACATGACGGTTGTATCAGCAGTTGCAAAATCTTGGTTAGGCTGTTAGTTTCTGGTTTCCACATCCCCTGTTGCATACATGTCCTGCAGCATAAATAGGATTCAGTTAATGCTAAACCTAATGCCTGCCAAAGGTTATATTCAGACATTCAAGGTTTTGTTCTGGTTTAAATAATTATCCCTCCAGTATCTGATTGTCCTGGTTGAGCGCTTTTCCTCTGTGCCACCATGTCTGATAGTCGAAGAGTTGAGAACTTTACCCAACTGCGCTACCATGTACATGTGATGCAGTCGGCACAATATTTTATTTTATTTTTAAGTATCTCTATCTGAACAGCTAAGTTCTTTTGAGTTAAGCAGAATGCTTTTCATATAACCCTTCATCTGAAAAATAAAAAAAAAGTCTGCAGATTAAGCCAAATCTGCGTGTTTGGAGAGCAGAGAATTGCACCAAATTTACCTCTTCTTTTCTGTTCTTTTGCAGTAAAATCACAGTAGAGGATGTTTCAAAGAAGCATATGATGGATCTTAGGTTGCTTCATGGTGTTGCTTATGGACATCCTTGGTTTGGTAGATGGGGATATCGGTTTTGCCATGGCAGCTTTGGGGTGAGAGAGCATCATTATGAAAGAGCAATTGAACTTCTTAGCTCCCTGAAACTTGATGATGTGATTCGTGATTTCGATTTCACAGATAGATGCAAGGAAATCAAGGAAATAATTCACTGCTACAGAAACTTGAGTGAGACCAATTTGATCACCTTGCGTGATCTCTTCAGATTTATGCTTGTTCTCAAGTCCAGGGCTGAAATGAGAAGAAATGCAGCTAAATCAACTGCCATGGCACGGTTAGTTTCTTCAGGTTATTTTGAGAGGAAAGCTGTTCTTAAGCAACATTTTGAAAAGGAGAAGTCAGCAAAATGCCGGAAATTTTCTGCAGTTGCTGCTAATTGGGATAGCCGATGGCCTGTTAGAAGATTGGAGTTTACAGCTAATGTGATTGTTGATGCTTTAAGGGAGAAGAAAGCAGCAAACAGATTCAGGAGTTCTGTGATGAACAGGCAGGAGGTACGAGATGCAGCTCGCCAACAAATAGGTGATACAGGTTTGATTGATTACGTACTGAAATCACTGAATAATGTGGTTGTTGGGGGTTACATAGTCAGGAGGATGGTAAATAGAGCAACAAGAAAGCTAGAATTCACAATCGAGGAGGTTAAGAATGGTGTAAAATTTGGTGAAGGAAAAGTTCCAGCGGCAGTTCAGGCCTGTCATACGGTGCCACGAAATGATGTTTTTGGTGATCTCTCTTGCTTGTATGATAATATCCTTTTCGATTATCCTGAAGTGGACATGGTGAGATTGGCTGCAGGTACAGTTCTGAATAGCAAATACTTTGTGAAGGAGTGGCCATTCAGGGATGAGCAAGATCTCGCACTTAGATTCACTTGCAGATTAATGCCAAGTTTGACAGAGATGGAAACTGAACTTACTAGGGAACTCCCAAGGGGGGAGTACATTGTGGTTCCTCTGCATTCTACCATTGGGGATCTAAAGATAGCTATACAGAGTGCAATGAGGGACACTTACTGCATCATGAAACATCTTCTGGTAACAGATATCATAGAAACTGAGGGAATGAGTGACGAAGAGGTACTCTTTGGCATTCTTGAGTCTGGTACAGAACTTTGGGTAAGAGGTACCGGACTGAATCTGGAAACTGATCTGAGGTATGAAGGTGGAGCAGACAACTGGAAAGTCAGATGTAGGTGTGGTGCTCAGGATGATGATGGTGAGAGGATGGTTTCATGTGACATGTGTGAGATATGGCAGCATACACGCTGCTGCGGCATTGAGGATTCTGAAGCTGTCCCTCCAGTTTTTGTGTGTGATGCATGTTGCACTTCACTTGCACCATCAAGGGCAGCACAGCCAAGCTATGAGCTAGAACCTTATGGAGCTCTGGTGTCCCCTGCTGCATCATATGTCTACTACCCAGAGGCTGCTTTGCTGAATTTTGGTGGTTCTGAGATTTTTCAAATAGAAAGTAACTGATGAGGACTAGTGATCTACAGGCCTTGATCATCTTTCTTCCTCGTGCACAAATTCTTTCTGATAGACAATTAGAAATTCAAAGTTACATAGATTTTCCCATTTTCAATTGTGATTAGTTCTAAAATTCACTGTATACTGTTGGTGAATCATTTTTAGTTCCCCATATACAGAAGATCCTGAACTACTGGTTCAGAAACCTGCTTGGAGTTGGTCTAAAGCACTGAAGTCCTGTACATCTGACCATCATTGTTTAGACATGTATATGGAAAGAATGGAAATTTACAAAGCAAATGACTTGCTACTTTTGGGTTGTATCTCATTGAATTTAAAAATAATAATCTCTCTTGATCTTTGCTTGAAAAAAAAATCTGAATCTTTTACTCTTCTTTTGCACGTTTATGTTACTGTTTTCCCAACATTTTGTGATCCAGAACTCTAATCACTCGATTCTTTTAGGCTGCTCTGTATAGCATTACTACTGTTTGCTTCTTTTTTGCACTTTGAAAGAAACAACACATAAAAGTTACAGGTCCAATTTTGGCATTTTGGTTAGAACATTAATCCTCTCAAACTTTTTGCAGACAAAAATGCAACCTATCTCTTAAATATAAAAAGAATCAGCATTCTACATAACATGTGCTTATCAAATTTTACATTCTGTTAGTAATCTTTCCATTGTGACTTCAGCTCTAAAACGCATGTCGACACGCTTTTAGCTATAACTCCCAACGCCTTTGTTTTCTCGTGATAACGTTTTTTTTGGACAGCTCCCCATTAAAGTTTAAACACACAAAAGGAAAAATGCGAGAAAATGAAAAGAAGAAAAAAAAGTTTGCCAAGCTCAATTCTTCGTTTCTCATCGCTTCCTACCAAAATCCCTGATGACCCAGGAATGAAGTATACATAAAAGTCCCATCTCTGGTTCAAGTTCGCTAGTTTTCTGGGAGCTGCATACCGGGTTAGAATGTTTTTTTTTTGGTTTTTTTGTATTTTATTTTAAGAATTTATTATATCGTTCCGGTTTAGATAGTTGTAGGAGTGTTTTTGCCATCATGATTTTCAATGCTGAATTTCTTGATGATTTTCAATTTTATTTGTGGAAAATTCATAACTTTTTTAGCCCTCTAGTTCTCATGAATATCCTATTAAGCTGGACTGTGGAAAAGGTTGATTTTTTGGGTGGTTTGAGACTGATGCGATAGTTAAACGAAAATTTGTGTAAATAGGCTGCATCTCCATGGTGCCTCATCAATTAAGAACTTATAAAAAGGAAAGCGAATCCGCAACAAACTTGAAATCGGATCCATACATATAAAGTTTTGAAGGGACATTCCCAAAAGATAGCCTGTAGATGAGTTCAAACTATGGTTCTACTTTGATGTTGTTATGATAAGAAACATAAGCAAAAGATCCTCTCTACTTTGTAGGTGCCCGCTTTGGTATTCCTTTACTCCTATCTGAGCCTGATCTTTTGAGTTGTTTGCTTTGCTCTGCCTCTGTTGGTGGTGTTTCGAGTGCATGGGAGGTAGATTCTGGATTATATGAATCTCTTGAGCAGACCTCTATCTGAAACTTTTATGTACATAACATGAGAAAATTGTACAAAATGAAAGACTTGTTGAATGAATTGGGTCCGTCTTGCAATTTTACCTGACAAGCAATGGAGCAGTACGAGTAATGGTTTGCATCAATGAGCTTTCTGCGGCAATTATTACAGCAATCCTCCTCTTCTGTTCTTGAGCTGGAACTAGGCAGCGGGTGCAAAACTATAACCTTTTTCCTATTGCTTCTGTATGGCTGGAACAATAATTGAAGCTATGAGAAGCTAACCTTGAGATATGATCCTGACTGGGACTAAATAGTGATCAACTAAGCTCAATATTTGCGTGGCCCTGTCTCACAAGTAAAATTTATTCTCCATTTGACTCCATATCTGAAATATGTTCCAAGCGAAAATGGCTATAGTGCAAATACTCCAGAACAAATTTTTTTTTTTTTTGGGACTTTGTCCTTTTCATCTATCATTCTGGCAAGCTGTGCTGGACTCTAAGGACAGCTTACTTCCTTTCCACACATAAGTTTTCAGCCGCATGACAACTTGAGGTACCAGGCAATAGACCATTAACCCGTGAAAAAGTTCAGATGTGCTTCATTCTGTGAGTCTGTCACATGCTGCATATAGTAGTCTAGAGTTTTAAGGAAATACATGTTAGTGAGTGTAGGTTGAATTTATGCTGCAGTAGATAAAGTGGAAATTTAAAAATCCCCTACTTTGTTTGGAAAATTAACATATTAGTCAGGTTCAATTAACAAGCTTACATTTCAATAGGGGTTATCCAGTTAATTCCTAGTTTGGAAGATACAGCTACTGGTTCCTTCTTTCTCTCTTGCAAAGGTATTTAGCAAGTGCTACAAACGGTATTCTTTTGCATTCGAGATCAACATGTCTATGTAATCTTTATACAAGCATAGAAATATTTGCAGAACTAAATGCCCAATATGTGTAGGCCTGTCCATTTCATTAACCTAGGCATGGTTTACTGTGTGCCCTTTTAAGTAGATTGCAAGCCAGGATAGCCGCCTTTTGTAATCCACTTCTCTTTTGTTCCTTGATGGACAAAGAGTTCGCTACAGCAGGAAAAAGGGTGGATAGATATGCTGAATCATTTGTTATGTGTAAATGTAATGGGCTATTTCCCTTTAATTCTTTTGGCAGAATGCCCCATCAATGTCAGACATTTTTCAACATAATCTGAAGGGAAATCTTGAGGTGCAATTACATGTTAAATATCAAATACATACTCGAAATTCAAGTAAGCCTTCATATTTGAAATCCAAGTAAGCCAACATGACAGAGTAGACTAGTGCTATTATATTTTGTCAGATATGCACAATAAACAAAAGATTTAGAAATTAAAAGAGGAAGTGTATGTAAGGTAGAAAGATCTAGGATCTATATTAAAATTGGTGTTTGAACTGTTAGTTTACATGAATAAAAAGGTTCATTTGAAGGTGAGAAGTTCCAGACAACAAGAGGCCCTTAAATTTGAGCCTAGAAGACATAATCTGCTGAATTAACTTGGAACTGTATTTAATCTGCAGCTTTACTTTTTGCCATAAATTAAAAGTAGGAATGTGGACAAAAATTTTTTCCTTTCAAAATTTGAAAGAAAAAAGAAAATTATCGAGTGAGAGAAATGAGAAATTGATCAACATGTAATAAATTAGCTAATACAATCACCAAGAATTCTTTAGTGGCTTCTGTAATAATGCTGAAAGATACATCTCACGGAGTTCTGGCCCTCGGTCCAGTTTTGGCCCTACTACCCACTTCACCTTGTTGAACCCAATGCTTTCTATTAGAGGTGCATAAACCTGTTCCAGCTGATCACCAACACAGAAGAAATGGTCAAGCCAGAAGAGTCCCCCAGGTCTAAGCACCCTATAGATGTCAAAGAACAAGAAATGAAGCAGTGTTGTTGGTATCCAATTGCTCAAGACATGCATTGAGTGGACAATATCCAATGTGTTGTCAAAGAATGGTAGTCTTTGTGAAATGCTTATGTACAAAGGTATCACCCCTCTTGATGCTATAAAAGTATTGAAAGGACCATTCAGGTTCATGGATGTCGTTATTATTGTTATGTTCCTTTCTCTCATTCTTACTGCAAATGTGGCCACGCCTCCTCCAATATCCAGCCCTATCCTAATGGTGCCAGGTTTCTTTACTGCCAGTACATCATCTATGGAGAAGTCAAGGCCGTCACTGATGCTTGTTCCTGCCCATCTATGTTTCTCTCGACCTTCAAGATCAAAACAGTCTTTACAATCATCAAAACCTTTCTGAGTATGCATTCGATTAATGAGACACGAGTAGTTCTTGCAAGAATATGCAGTCCATACAACAGATGAATCTGATGGTGTGGTCCATGAGCTTTGTGGAAGAGGGTAAGGTTCCACATATTCCTTCTGGGCAGCTGGACGGCAACGGCGGCGTGGGAGTGGCTCACAGCCCTTCAGAAGAAGCTTCTGGGCCAGGAGTTCATCATCAGGGCAGGACCCGTTGACTTTGTACGACATATATCGACTAAGCTTATCAGGAAAGAGGGTGCAAGCATGTCCAACTGGAGGTATCATTTTGTCAGAGTTGAAATTTGTGTTGAATCCAAAGGGGAGCTTCTGTGGAGACGTGAAAGCAAGGAACTCCGCTGGAAGGTCTGCAGTTGTTTGCGTCTCATCTTGCTGTGCATGCTGACTAATGATGGGTTCAGTAATAGTGTTGGTAGCAATGGTACTAATAGTGTCTATGTTGGAATTTAGAGTACAGGAAGAAGAATGCAGTCTTGTGGAGACAAAATATGTTAGAAGATTTGTAGATAAAAATAGGTAAAGCAAGAAAATGTTGAAGGAGAGTGGCCTGGACTTTTGAGGGGAATCCATGGCTAAATCTTCCTGCTACCTTAATTGCTTAGAGTTGAAGATGACTGTTGATGTTTGTTATAGAGTTGGTGACTAAGTGTCTGCATGCTTCCCAGGAGCTTCATATTAAGTCTTATCGTCTGTATAATATTTAAGAAGTCTTCGCATCTCTTAATCAGCTGAGTGATATTGCAGCATTGCCCCTGTTATGCAACCAATTGTTAGCTTAAGCATGGATCATTTGGACATTCTCTGCTTTAAGTGGCAATTAAAAATTAGGCTGATTCAGCACTGATCACTCTGTCATATACAATCTAATGTAGCTGGTAGTGAAATGGCAGAAAGTCAACACTTTTGATGCTCAAGGAAGTCCAACTTCAGACATTAACTGCTCAAAATCCTAGGGCTTTTGTTCAACAGTTTAGTCTATAGATGCAAAGGAAGCATTTCTTTAGCTCATTCCCTCTTCCATTCTTTTAAAATAGCATTTTTTGTAAGGGTTTAGTAAATGCCATCTTCACATAGACGTTTCTTGCAGTCAGATGTGAACCACACTTGTGCAATTATTTATTCCCATTTTAGATGTTTAGATCTTAGTGATAATAAATCTCACCAAGGTGAAAGGCGTTATATACTGCATATCTGGCGGAGCAACCCACATGCCTGTCAGGGCTTCAATTCCAATATATTTACTTGGTTTTTTTTTTGGATTAAAGTACTGAAGTTGTAGGCCTATGTTAAGTATCTCCAAGTGGAGTAGTAATTCTCCAAGTGGCTTCCAAAAACAAAAATTCAAAGATGTTTACTCGTGTTTAGTACCAGCAACTATATCTTAAATATTCCATGAATTATGACTAGGGAAGTTATATGCTTAAATATGTTGTGGATCGATCATACACATGTAGTACGAATTGACTTGTATCTTAGCATTTTGATTGGTTATTAAAGAAATAGTAATTGCTTTTAAGCAATTATTTGACGAGGATTGATGGGATTTGTTTTTATGTTTCTCCTTTGTTTTGGTAATTACTCCCTCTGTCCCATTTTGATAGTCCTAGTTTTTCTTTCACACAGTTTAAGGAAAAATAGTTAACTTTGTTGGAAAAATAAATTTAAATTGTTATTTTCCTAAAATATCCTTATATTAAATAGAGTACAACTATATATTAATTATTCATAGAAACTTGAATTGATGGTCAAGAAAGAATCGATCTTCATTTTACATTATTTCACATTAAATCTATATGTATTAAATGGGGTAGGTTAACAATCTATATTAAATAAGGTAGTTTATACTAATAACAATCTGCATTGAATAAGGGTATTTTAGAGAAATTAAAATATAATTACATTTTTCAATTGGAAAGTGAACTATAATTTGGAACAGACGAAAAAGAAAAACAGGACTGTCAAAGTGGGACGGAGGAAGGAGGGAGTAATATGTTTCTTGATTGATCCAAGTGACTGCTAAATCCCCTCTGACCATTGGTTCTGTTCATTAGTCAGAAACCCCTTTTGCTTTTGGGCAATTTATGAGTGTGTCCCATGAAGGAGGATGAAACTCATTGCAGGTTGGTGGGCTAATAATCTACTAGTATTCTCATTCCTAATGAATTGCTGATCCAGATGCATCAATTCAACATTAGACTTGTGTGATGACAACTGAAAATGTAAGATCTAATCTGGGCTAAAAGTAAAGATTCTGAAAAGTCAAACGATAAACCCTTTCTGAATGCCAAAAGGCTTTTCAACCCACAGAAGAGAAGAAAGAAGATTAATCAATGCCAGAGCTCAGCTAAGAGCTTTTAGCTATATAAATATATGATGGCTCAGACTTCCTACAGCTGTTTAGTCTTAAAATCCCCCTAACCAAGTTAAAAGGTGTTTCTTAATTCACAGCGTGGAATGTTACGAAGTTGTTAGGAGAAGGGTGCCTTTGATTAACCTATTATTAAAGCATTTCTTGACCCTTAAGAGGAAGAGTATTAGAAATGTAATAAAAAACTTATATACTGCAGCTCATAGTATTCAAAAGATCCCCACTTAGTTAGAAGATGCCTCCAAAAACATAGTATTAGATAAGAGTATGTCAATGTGAAGAAATAAATATGATTATTTAATGAGAGAAACTGTACTAAGTAGACTTAACCCTTTGAAATATTCCATTTAATTTCTTTACTAAAAAAAAGAGAATAATATTAATTACCCAACACTTCTTTTTCTTTTTTTTCAAAAAATCCAAGCGAAGACTCTAAACTTTACAAGAGAGAATAGAAAAAGGGAAGAGTTCGAGAGCCGAATCAAATACGTTATAATCACCTAACTATTGTCCTTACTGGTTAAGATGATCCACAATTATCCTCTTCCTCCATTCCTGGGTAAGGTGTATCCGGGACCTCCAAAGATGATCCCCGAGTTTATTGGAAGTATGGTATCCCCAAGAATATTGGAGTTACATGTGGAACATGGAGGCCCAAAATTGGTGGTATCCTGAGCTTCCATTCTCAACTTTAGACTTGATAAGATGGACTATGAAGAGATTTGGGGCTTGTTCTCCCTTGATTTAAATCTTGTAAAAGTTAATTATAAAAAATAATTAAATAGAATAATCAGATTTAGCTAACTATTAACAGATCTAAAATCTGAACACAAAACCAAGCAAAAAAAAACACTAATTATTCAAAACCAGAACACATAATAAGGTGAAATAATCAACCAAGAACAAGGTTCATCGTTATTTTGCTTTTCCATTCTTGAGGCACGCCAACTGCACAAAAGGAACCTCTATTTGTGAAAACAAAATTAAATAACTAAGTAAATAGATCAATTTTAATGAAACACAGCAACTAAAGGAGTAGCTTTAGAAAAATAACTGCAACCTTTCTAGAAATTAATTTCGTCACTATAGCAGCTAGAAATCTTAAGAGATTCAACGTCCATCGTGGGTAGGCAGGCCGGCACCAAATTTATAGTTTGAATGAGGTTTTCAAGAAACCAAATACGTGTGTCCTCCTTCAAATGTATTGTCGTGTGTGATTTCAAAATAATTTGATCCAAGAGAGAAAACATGAATTTAGGGGCTTGAAATTACTATGCAGGTCATTGCAACATCTAGCTAATGTGCTCAACATGGTATAAATCCCAAATGGCCTGTCGCAAACTACACATTGCAATAAGATTATCCCTTTTTTCTTTTTGATAAAACATCATAAGTTCATTAAAATTTGCACTAATGACAGAAAGTACATCATAAATCATGCACAGATTATCCTCTAGCTATAAATTTGTAACTAATTGTCTAGCCAAAAAATTTTAACAAATTGGTTTTTCCTTGCTTTTCTTGACGGGCTAGCTAATTTATCAAATTTGTTGAACTATTTCCTCAATGTGAACGTACATTAAAGTTTCATGCTCCTTAGTTAAATTAGGTGAACTTACCACATGGTCTTAGGGAATAGGATTCCTATTACATGTAGTTATCTTTGAAGAGTCATCTTTTCTTCTTTTTTTTTTTGGCCCCTCAATTTCGACAACAATGTTGAATGGTTAATGGTGGGACTGGTATAATATTTCTAGAAAAATTTCAAATAGTTGACCCCTGAAGTGAACATTTTCCTGCTTTACATGGCCTGATTGATAAATCTACTACTATTAAAATACCATTTTAGGATTTTGCAAGTTTGTAGAATTTGCAATTTACCCCTGCAACTGTACCTCAAGGCTCCCTGAAGGCCTGAACCGTATATTTTATCATGAAATTCCTCCTATATCACCAATGGAATAGTATTCATCAAATGGCCCCCTCAACTATAATTTATTAAAAATCATTTGTATATAGTGTATTGTTTTTATTCTTTAATTTCATTTGTGGTTCTTGGGAGGGAATTGAGCAAATGGTTGAAACTTCATTTTCATGTATGTACATTAAAATGGTGTTATGATCCTAAGTTCAAGTAAAGAAAATTACGTTTAGCTTTAGACATTAGCATAACTTGTACTTCTCATACACTTCTATATAAAAAAATTTTGACATTAATCTTTTTAAACTAAGTTAAGAAGATTGAATTCAGGCGAATGGTTGCCTGGTTGGGGATAGTATTACTCTTCTAGAAGAAATAGAAAAAGTGAACCAATAAACTATACGATATCAGTTACTTTAATTCGCTTGTTTGCGTCCAACTAATAATATACAACTATTCAATGCCGGATTTTGGCAATAGTCCAGCAGTCAACCTATGACTTCTGCGCCAGAATTCACGAAAAATGAAGTTGGAAAGGAAAAAACTTTAATAATTTAATAAAGTTTGAGGGGGAAACCAAAAAAAAAAAATGAAACAATCTGAAATTTTAATTGTTTCGCAGGCACAATAATCATTGTTAAATCGTATGAAAATTCAGCACCAGATCAATTGGCCAAAGAATCAGTAAAATTTACAATGATGTATAACTGTAGTGTAATATATATATATATATATTGTATATCCTATACATTTGCCTAATTTCTGCAAAAATTATCTAGTTCAGTAATCAATATGGCCTCTGAATATACTTGAAACCGCTTAATGAATCAAAACAATCTATTCTATTTCTGTAAAGATTCATCAACTTCAACAGTTCAGTGATTTTCTCTTTGGTATTTTCACCGCATCCAACTTGTAAAACAACCAAAAGCTTCTGAAAAGCACCAACTTCCAATGCTTCAATCACAGGATTTTCATCTTCAACCTCTTTACAAAGCTTCGACAAAGTTGAGACGGCAAATTCTGTACCCATTTCTGAAACCCTCAAAATTTTCTTAACCAGCAATGGCATAGTCAAAGCATTGCTGCACGCCTTTTCTCTTCCTTCTTCCCAATTGCATATGGCCTCCAAAACTCCAAGCGCCTTCTCTGATGTACTTTTTTCTCCATCAACAAGCATTTCTACCACCAAAGAAACCAAGCCCATCTCAACAAATCTTGATGCCAACTTCTCACTCTTTTCAGATTGTAACATGTAATATGTGACCATTAGAGAAGCTTTTGTGGCTGTAGGGCCAATTGGGACTTTCAAAATCTTGAACAAAGCTTCAGAAATGCCTTCAATTTCTATTAGTCCATCGGAAATTTGATGGTCTAAAGAATTTGCAAGCAACTCTTTGAGTACCATTACTGCATGTTGTCGTGTGGATAAATCTTCGCCGTGCAAAAACCATGCAATGCAACGTAAGGACGCCGATGAACCTAGCTTGGATTGGCCTTCAATCCCAAGTGGGAACATCCATGTCAATGCAGACAAGATCTCCTTTAGTAAAACTTCGTGTTTCTCCATCGAATCGCCCGCGAAAGTCTCGAATGAAGAGGATAAAACATAGCCAACTCCATTTTCGACTACGCGTTTTTTGTTACGTTCACTTTCTTTCGCCAAATTTCTGATCTTTCCCACCAATTCTTGGCACTTGTTTCCATCTTTACGAGTTGTAGCAGCTACAATCTTCGAGCTGATCTCCGAAACCTCATAAGGGGTTATCGGAATCCTGGGCGTTGGTATCCTTTCTACTCCATAAGATTTATTCTCAACACACCAATCTTGAATCATCCTCCTTATGGAATGGTTTGGGATTTGATCAAAACTCTTCAAGGCTTGGTTCGTCACGGGACAAGTTTGATTGCCAGCCTCAATCCATCTTTCGATGTTCTCTCGATCATATGTGATCCCGGTTGACAATGTCACAGGATCCTTCATTAGATCAAGAGAAATCGGGCACTGAAAATGTTTTGGAATCGTGAGTTCTAAGTCACAATTCCCCTCCAAAGCCTCATTTTTCCTAGCCTGGCCGCGGCGATTTGCTCTCTTGTGTCTCCAAGAAAAGATCATGCTGAAGCTTGAAAGTACTACACCAAATCAATGAGAGCAAAAGAAAACAAATTGTAATAATGTGATTTCTTGCTTGCTTGCAAGAATAGGCCAGATAACGCCCTATTCACAATGAAGTTTACAATATAGAAGATAACATATAAGGCGGATTGCTTGAGGGAGTTGGATATATATGTATGCTTCTGCAATAAAGAAATAGGACGATGAAGGTTTAATGGGTTAGGTGATTCGTTTGTGTTTTCTGCGTGTGTATTACGAGAATCAGCGTTTTTATACGGGCATCAAATTATTGAGGTCAAAGACTCAAAGGTAGGAATAGGTAGGGGAAAAGAGGGAATTGTTCAAAATCATAGACGAGAATAATAAAGCGATGTACGTTGTAGTATTTGAATGTTGACCGTTGAAGGTTTGAAAATAAGAGTCCAATTGTTCACGATGGGCAGCGCAGCGCATGCTGGCAAATGTTTCGTATTTTAATTAGATATTGAAATTTTGCAGTCGGCTCAAGGTGTTTGACTGGAAGACCCAGTCAGGGCTCATGCATAGGACAGTGGGAGCTGATCTGGTAAACTAATACTAATTTTTCTTTGTAATTGTTTTACCATTCAGATTGCCGTCTGTCTTTGTTTTGTTTCTTTCCTTTTCCTTCTTTACAGTCCTGCCAACTTTTCACCATTTGTTATTTTGTACTACAGTGCAAATTCCCAAGTGTAGACAAAAATTTAAAATTCGGATAGTTCTAAAAGCCAATGAATGAATATTTATTGAGAAGTAAGTGTCCCAAAGAGCAAAATAAGCATTCTTTAATGGTGAATTGTTTATCTGCGAATTAGTTTCCAACGAATGAATGCCGAATTGGCATTATAGTAGACCTCTTTTACTAAAAAGAAAAGAGATAAGAAAGTAGGTAAATCTCACTATCAATATAATAACTCTGAGCGACTTATATATGGTTCGTAATGGTGATTGGAGCCGAATGCATCTAAACTTTTTTCTTACAAAAAAAAAAAAAGATAAATCATCGTTCTGTACAAAGAAAAAGGGTGGCCTTGTTTGACAAGCAAATTTTTAGCCAAATTTGTTTGTTACAAGTTTTTTAACAACTTTAATTACAGTAATCTCAAAAAAAATTTCAAAATTTTTAAGCTATACATTTCAAAATATCCAAAAATTTACATATTTCAAAAATTTTTTCTACAACTTTTACAGTAAGTTACAGTAAAATTTTAGACAAATATCCAAAAAACTCACTTGCCAAATGGGGCCGATATTTCATTTCTATTAACACATAATCCTACGAATTAACAAAATACTTTTGTATGTCTTTTCTTTTCTTGTGATCATAAGAGACAATTTCCCCTCAATTCCCAAATTGGAGGTATCGATAGTAGGAAGGCTCCAAATTCACCCATTTGCAAACAAATTATTGTCAAAATATACATTATTATACTCACCATAATTAATTTCTGACTATAATCCATTAGTACTTTCCTTATAGGAATCTGTGAGTTCTATTTGGCCAGGCGCCTATGAACAAATTGGCCATAGTTTATATCGACAGGTCATACAAGTTCCAAATGACAAAACCATTTATCTGCCTCTTTTTCTCTTTTTGGGTAATTCAGTATCCCCACGTCTTTTGCAATTTGCAAATACTATCTAAATATACAACTGCACCTCTGTAGAAGCCATTTTTTTCTTGCGAGAATGAACATTCCGGTCTTATCTAGGGACCCTTGATGTTTAACGTTCTTTTCTTGGTTGTATTGTCCTCTTAATAATGGTTTAAAACTTTAAGTATTCAAATAACTATAATTATCTTTGCTTAATGGACCCCCAGGAAATGCAATTGTTGAATATTCCATTCAACTATATGGGTTTCCACCTTGATTTAAGAAAAATGGTACACTATTCTATCTACTCTAGTCTCAATAGGCTCAAATTAAACAACTTTGCACCGGGATGATAACACGGCTAAGTTTTGACCCATTGCTTTGAAATAAGTGCAGTCTTTCCCGCTTTTGAACGATTGAATCATGCTAAGGTTGTACCCAAAAACCGAACAAAGTAGAAGGGTCCACACAAATTGATCAAAATTTTGTTGACAGAAATAAAAGGAAAAAAAAAATTGAGGTGAGATAGTACTAAGTTAGTGTGTTTGGATTGTAAGTTATTTGAGATATTTTTACTGTAACACTTTTTGTGATGTGATGTATATGAGATAAAAAGGTAATTGGGAAGATAAAAAGGTGTATTGAAAATTGTAATGATGATGTAAGCAAATATATTTGGACAAGAACAGTATTAGATAACTTTTGATGCTGTTAAAAACCAATTTTAAAACTTCCTTGAACAAGAACAGCTTGATTGTTTACTTGCGAATATCGTGCAACCAATTAATAAGTCGCATCAGAAGGTGAGAAGGGGCGTCTTGATCTTTTGTTGGTATAAAGTGTACATGAATTTTCTTACGGGTCATATATGGATATCCTTTTTCTCTTTTGGTGAATATATAAAAGTGCAAAAATTAAAAAGAGAAAAGATAGCCTACCCTACGTATCCTTATACTATATAAGATTGAGTTTTGATCAAAGAGTAGGTTGAATTTCAACCGCATAGGTAGGGACTTTTTGGGAATTCCTTATATTATGAAGTGTTTTGCAAGCTGAAGGTACAAGTAAGTGTGATTGGGTATATTAACCGAAATGGCCTCCTTTATAGACATTTAAAACTTTAAATGTGGTTGCGTGTTTGGGTATTTATGGTATGTGCAATTAATCTGGAACCATTTGTTGCTTTTGGTACAACTCATATAAGCATATGGGTTTGTGTAATTACTGAAATGGCCTTTACACAGCACACGTTCAGCTCTTGAGCCGCAGACAGCCGTTTGGGACTCGCGCTTTGACTGAAATTGCCTAAAATGAGTCTTGGCCGCTCTCACAGACAACCGTTTGTATCTGTAACTTGAACAGCCTTTTTCCCCGCTGTTCTTGGCCACTGTTGCCTAATGTTTCATGAGCTTTCCGGATAGCTTCATGTTTGCATCTGGGTATTAGTTTTTGTATTCTTTGGATGTTGTCTCATGATATTGTTAGCTTTACCGTCCTGATCCCCAGCTTGTCTTTTCATCCTCTCTCAGGTGTGAACTCCACTATTTTGCTGTCATTTATGCCTGAATTTAACAGCCATAAACATGGGTTTATTATTTCCCCCCTTTCAGCTTCAGGGATTGGGATTTTCCATGCCTCTTCCTTTCCCCTCTCATCCGAGCTCATGTCCGAAAGACCCCATTTCTTTGACATTATAGCCTCAATTAAATAACCAAGCGTTTGTATGTTAATGCCCAAATGCCTGCGCATTGATTATGCTTATTTCAATGCCTCCTCTTTCGTCTTCTTCAGTTTCACCCTTTTAATATTTTGGGATTTGGGCTATTTTTTATGCTTTTCTACCGAGCATCTCAGAATGTTCTTTAGCCGCAGCTACTCCTAGTGGTTCAGCTTGAAATAAGATTTTTCCCGCAATTTTGTCGTTCATGTGGGTGGTTTGGGCCGTGTGTGGCGTCGATGTGTGCTTAATTCCTAAAATTTGACACTTGACCCTTGTAATTTAGCTGCAACATACAATTTTTTCACAAATTTAGAAGGCCTCTGTAATTTGACTGGTTTCCTTATAATGTTATAGGTTCGGGAT
The DNA here is from genome assembly GCF_003713205.1 of Coffea eugenioides. Taxonomy (NCBI): domain Eukaryota; kingdom Viridiplantae; phylum Streptophyta; class Magnoliopsida; order Gentianales; family Rubiaceae; genus Coffea; species Coffea eugenioides. The sequence goes on from NC_040041.1 coordinate 9,594,047, forward strand.
AACAACAAGAAAAAGCTCTCGGTGGGGTTTCCGGAATAAGGTTAGCTTTCTGGGTATCAAGTCATTTGTGTGGTTTTCTAATATTTGTCACTACGGAACAACATCTGCATCTTGGAATACCGGAAGTGCAATAAGCACAACTGAAGTTGCCGACAACCCGGACCTCAACTCTAAAGGAACACAAATGGATGTTGCAATACAAGCAGTGGAGACAAAGAAAAGAGACAGCTCAACCACTTTGGCACCCTCACCGTCTATAAAGTCCAGTGAAGGAACCAGTGGTACAACCCCTGCAAAACAAAATGAAGAAACCACCAAGTAGCAACGTATCTGAATGCTGCCTATTACAGCATCTAAAAGATTTTACTACTATTACTATCACTAAATAAGTGGACATACATAATGTCCTTTTGAACTACTCTATTATCTATCTGAATCATGGGAAACCTATTCGTCCGTACATTTTTGGGAATTTGTTGCATCTACTTATTTGTCTTGGGGAACTTGCTGATTCTAATATTAGATGGTTCTTATGTTGTTTGTCTCGTAATCGTATCTGCCTCTAATTATGTCGCATAGTGTACTATTTTTAGTTCAACGAAAACAATTCTTTAACCACAGATACCAAACACCCGCGCGGTGTGCGGACACTCCCCATAGTTCTAGTAATAATTATAGAATATCTACATACCGTTAGTTCAGTTTAGTATAACGGGTGCTCATAGAGCACTCATTAAAATATATTTCAGGTGTTATATGTTTTAAAATATAAGATTAATTAAGAAAAGTAAATAAATACAAAGGAATGTAGGCAACATTCAATAGGAAAAGTATATAAATGCAAGAGACAATAATAATTATTACTATGTGTATATATGATAGGTTAGATGAATACTAGTTGTATTAATCCATTAGAAAAATCCTTAGCACGATCATATGATTGGTGTTTTAAATAAGATTGATAACAAATATAATCCAAATATAACTGTGTAGTCCTTATTCGTTCAAATGGGGCTATTTCACTTATCAAAGGCCAACAAATAGACTTGTCATGTAGTTGATCCAAACCAACATAAAATTGCTACATTTTAATTACGATTAACATATAAATCCTATTCAAAGTGATTCAACTCAAGCCAAAATGGAGAACAAAAAAACAAGTTTTTACCTGGGCATAAAAGCAACCTAAGGTGATAGTTATATATGTTATGGATATTAACATCCGCGTCCACAGATTGAAAAAAAAAGAAGAAGGGGAAAAAAAGATAATACCGAACGTAATTATGCATGTATATTTTTTCTGTCTAATCCAAACCTTACTCCATGATAGAAAGAAAATTTTCCCGTCAAATGGCTTCAGGACAAATTACATGTTCTGTCCACGTCTTTCTTGAGAAAATGGTTTCCCTGTTTCACGGCTGTGATAGTTGCGCAGAAGACATGGATGACATACAGCAAAGTTTCCATTTTCATGTTTCTTTCATTCAATCCAATCTTTAAGCAATTTCTTGTGTTCTACTCCTTGAATTGTGTTAATTCAAGTTTCTTTCGAGTGTTTTTTTGCTTAGCCAGTTGCTTTATAGACTTCTATTACTAGCTTTTACTACATAATTCACAAGTACAAGCCAAATAAAAAACAATCACATATAATTTAGGATTATAACATCAGTGTAAAAAAGATTTATCCTTATACTCATCATTAAACTTTTTTATTAAGATATTTTAAAAAAACACTTTTGAACAATTGTATTTTATTCTCTTCACAAATTCAGAAGTACTCTGCTTAAATAAATTTGATGGAGGAGAGTTGGATTAGATGATGAGGTGCGAGAGGTTGTTAGCAGGACTGTAAGAGATATTGAGCTCAAAAATTTTCACTTACAAAAAAAAAAATATATATATATATATATATATATAAAAGAATTTGACAACAATCCTATATTGACTAAAACTTTCTGGAAACTCTACCCCATCACTATAAAAATGCAAAAAGCAAGAAACTAGTGTTGGGTGAAATATATAAATCTTCGATGTTGATATCATAGAAAAGTTGTCAATTCCATCTTTATCGCTTCTAGAGATTTTCTTAGTTTCCTTTCTTCAATTCCTCCCATTACTCAAATTTGCGTTTAATATTCTGGCAGCAGGAAAAATAAAATGGGTCCAGTTTTATTTTACTCGGAGGGAAAATTAGTCATCGCTTTCTAGATATCTTGCGGAAACACCGGAACCGGCTGGCCCACCAAAGAGTTCTTTTTCTGTTTTTCCCTTTCTGAAAGGCACGAGACCTCAAAAACTGAATAAGGATTAGATTGATAAATAACTAATAATAAAAAAATTTATGATACTGACACTGAATAAAAAATTAATCCATAAATTGATACTAATATTGAATTCTCTATTGTTCTAGATTTTGTTAAAATTGATCAATCACAATCAGCAAATTAAAGTTACTTTTGATAAATCACGTGGGAAGATTCCATCATTCCTATTCTACACCCAATAATAGCAAGAAAATATGTTTAATTAGGACTGAAATTCTTTACGGCGTATTTGAAAATATTTGTATCTGACTAAAGTTTTGCACAACTACAATTCAGTCCTATGACCTAACGCTCTTCTTCTTCTTCTTCTTCATTTTTTCCCCCTCCAGCTAGATTTGAAGTTAGAATTGTCAAAGTTCCACCTATAATATTATGACGATTCTAAATCACGATATTCGTAGACACAAATATGGGAATTCTTAAATTCAAGAAGATAAGTTATCCATTAGTTTGTTTTCTGTCGCTTAATATAGGATTTTCCTTGTATTTTATACGGATCAAATGCCCTCCTCATGTAACACTTCATAATCATTATAAAAACGTTAACAAGCTCGTGAAAATTGAGAATATTATTTTGATACGATTCCAGAGAGAAACAAAAAAAATAAAAAAGGAACAAGGTTTTAGAGTATTACATCATCCTTCCAAATGTTTCTTTCTAGCGTAGTTTTCGCTGATTTTTCCATTTCTCTGGATAAGTACATCCTTTTTCTTGCTGCATGCACAATATACGACGATTCATGTAAGTTAGTGGACTTTAGCTCTCATAGATTGTGATGATAATTAACAATACGTGGAAGTTTGATGAGTTCAGACTTGAGAGCGGCAGGCTGAGCTGCATGTGGGAAAACCTTTGCTGTGGTTGACGCCCACAATTTTAAAGCATTTCCTATGATCTCGTAACACAAAACAATCTTTAAAAACAGAGGAAAGCAACAGATCACAGACAGCCCAGAAATGCCTGCATAATTCGTAACCAAAATGAGAATCCATGCGTTGTACAGACGACAGCAACAGCACAACACAGCGCTCACATTCACATGTTTTTTATCAGACATGGTGAGTCCCCCCAGGCAGCTATTTTTCTCTTTGTCTGGTATTGGATTGAGAGACCCCACGAGACAAGACTCCTTTATTTGTTCTGTTTGGTTTGGTACCAACTACCAGATGCTTTAGAACATTAAGAAGCTTGATGACTAAGTAAAGATAGAGGAAAACAACATCTGATTTGCCAGTGAAGCTATTTATCTCAAAATGGAAACTATTTCTTGGCCACCGGTATGGAATAGAAGTTAAAACAAAATGCGAATATGAAAATCAAAGAAAGAAATCACAAAGCAATGTTCATGAAATTTAGTTGCTTCGTGTCTACTGGAACTCTATAACAAATTTATGCATCTGCGTTTAATTAGTGTTTGAAGAATGCTTCTAATCTACTTTAGGTCTTAAGTTATATGTAGAGGCTTTTAGTTATGATTTGGGAGAGAATTATTTAGCACAAAGATCCAGTTTGCACGTATTCAGCAGCAAGTATAGATGCATCGCCGTTTTTCTTGACAGCAGAAAGTTTTCAGTAAGACTCAATCTGGATTCTGGAAGATGGATTACGATATTTTGTCTGTATTTCGCAGATTTTTTTGTAGAACATTTTCTTAATGATGTTCACTCTGTAATGTCGAATTACTTGTGGATGTGAAATCCAGAAATTTACATGGACTATAAGTTTGCGCTTGAAACAAGTAAACTCTTCCTTTTCCTTGTCCTCAAAAGATGCCTGTTCTGTCCTGAAGAGCATTATTTGCTTGTCAACTTGAATTTACCTTGCAACAATTTCCCAATGAACAGGTAAATTAGAGCATTTACGAATAAAGGAAGACGTAGGACCAGCGTGTTGATGAAAAGCATTCACATGATCGATACAAATATGAAATACTCGAGATAACAATCTTTCTGGGACCATTTGGAAGAAAAAGGAAACGACCAGTGGAGTAATTTCACCCTGCTGCTGCTATCATTATAGCACCTCATCCAACAGGCCTTTTACTGAAAGCTACTTTGTATTCTTGAAATCATTTCAGCAATCTTTTTTCACTCCAATTCAATCATCCTACCAGCATTAGTTGTTTAATACTGGACCACTGATACCTGTCTCTCGGCATTCAAGGGCATTATGAGAAGACCTATGGTTTTTAAGAGAGAGACCCCTGACGTTACAAAATATAGTCCTTTGAGAAGCCTCAAGGAGATCACAAGTCAGTTGACAGTTTTTAAGGGAAACCAGATATGCTATATATCAGACACTTAGAAAAAGAGAACTTCAGAAGCTTTTCAATCACATTGCCAAAACTCCAACAACAATCTAAGATGTCCAGACTACATCAACTGAAGAGGTTGTTGTGACTTCCAAAAATAGTAAAAAATGGATCAACAAGCTGAGGGTTACATAAACTTACAGTGAGGAAGAGGAAAATGGAATGAACAGGAGAAATCAATCACCACTGGGTACTATTGTTGGAAATTGTGATCAATCACCTACCATCAGCAGATGTAAATGATTCGGCAAATCCATATGGTCGGGTAGGTATGCTAGTCTGAGTGTTGTCCAAGCTTGGATGGTAGGAAGAAGAAGACGAGTCCATATGGCTTCTGCCTTCTGCTTGCCACTTCTTTACGGCTTGTGGCAGAGACATTTCAAGGTCAATGCCATATATGTCCTCTGTATTCTGAGCAGCTGGTCTCCAAAGCTCTACTAGAGAAGATAATACATTGACAGCATGCCCCATTTCAGGCCTTTGATATGGTTCCCTTGCACAGCAGTGGCCTGCAAGCTCTGCAACAGTGCTGATGCTGGCTAGTGTTTCCTCATCAAGGTCAATGGATGGGTCAATTGCTTTTCGAAACATGTCCTTGTTAAGCTGTGCTCTTCGGAACCATGTAACAAGGTGCACACTTTCCTCAGGTTGGCTTTCATCAAGAGCCTTTCTTCCTGTGATCAGTTCCATTAAGATCACACCGAAACTGAAGACATCGACTTTAGTGGTCACTCTCCCAGTCACTGGCAAAGGCATGAAACAGGAAGGCAAGTTAATCCATCAAATGGACTTGACCAAGTGGTTGCATCAACTTACTGATAATCAAGAGCAGTAAAAGACAATAATTGTACGAAAGGATGCTCAACATGAGGCCCAGGCATAATCAGTCTGGCAGTGATAGAGTGCTTGTGATAGTGCTAGAAATACTAAGATTTTATTCTCTGGCTTGACATGAGTTTAAGATTCTACCCTCTTGCTTGTCATAAGATTAAGACTCTCCTCTTGCAGTCAAATAAGAGCCTTAGCACTCAACCTAAAAATTCAAGAAGTTTCATGCTGTTCTACCCTGAGTTTATGCTATATTCTACTTGATAAAAAGAATTCTTGCTCTCCAGTTGGAAGACTAAGCAGATTTATGCAAAGGATACTTTCTCTGAGGGTAGAATTTGAGAGTAACAAGTCCTACGGAAGTATAATTTCTATGCTAGCTGATTCCTTAAAAGGCATTGAGACCAGGCCCATGGTAGTTCGATGAGATTAAAATGGAAGTTATGATAATCATGACAAACAATAAGATCGTTTTTTGCTTTCAAGAAGTTATTCTTGTTATAGTTTTAGAATAATGGATGATAGTACAGATAACAAGAGACAATGTTTATGCGGTTCAGTGCATGGACAGACTTAATTACTCAAGAAACTAAACAATCAACTTCTGGTGTCACATGGTTCAAGCGACAGTTAGAATGTCATACAAAATTCTAGAATAGAAAAGAAAAAATTGATACTTAAACAGAAGTTATAGTGCAGTTGCATAATATCAACAACTAACCAGGGAGAAATTTTACCTGCATATTCGGGTGCCAGATATCCAAATGTTCCAGCAATTCTTGTTTCAATAGAGCCCTTTCCTTCTGGAGCCAGACGCACAAGTCCAAAATCACCAACTTTGGCCCTCATATCATCTCCAAGTAGAATATTGGAAGGCTTTAGGTCCCTGTGTATGAAGCTTTGATGGGCTAGACCATGTAGGTACTCAACTCCTCGAGCAACATCCAGAGCGATAATTAACCTCTTAGTCCATCCTAGTGGTTTCAATCCTTCATCTGCCCAGTTGAAAAGATGCCTACTTAATGTACCTTGAGGCATGTATTCATAAACAAGGAGTTTCTCATTTCCATCAAGACAGTATCCAATAAGAGCAACAAGATGTCGATGACGAACCTTAGTCAAAACAGCAATCTCAGACTTAAACTCATCCAACCCTTTCCCAGCAAGCACACCAGACTCCATTCTCTTGACAGCAATCTCTGTTCCATCATGCAGTGCACCTTTGTAAACAGTCCCAAAGCCTCCTTGGCCCAATATATTCTCTTCGCTAAAATTATTCGTCACATTCTTCAGTATTTGAATGGAAATCTGCATGTTTCCTGCCTCAACCATTTGAATGTCGCTAGTTTCACTAGTATGAACAGTATGAACGTCGCTGATTGCTCCAACACTTACACTTGATCCTGCAACTGTGATCTTCACACTTTCATTATCAGATCCTGAATGATGATGATGAATTACCATGGCATTTGGGCTTTGAACTCTGTTGAACCGCTGTTGTTTGCTTCTGTACAAACAAAAAGCTGCTATTCCGATCAAACAAAGGACAAAGATACCTCCAATTACAGAAAACACCACAATTCCGATCCAGTTCCTGGATTTCTTGTGATGAAGCAAACTACCATCACTTCCCGAACTTGGTGAACCAGATGTGCCCGGGCTAGACGTGCCAGGAGAAGTGGCATTACTCTTATCATTCCCAATATCAGGATTCCCTTTTGTTTTGACATCCAAGTTACTCCTAAATGCAGGAACTTTACCATGAAGATTATTGTTTGATACATCTAGTTCACTAAGTGCAGACAAAGTAGTCAGCTCCTCCGGGATGGTACCGGTGAGATTGTTGTTAGCAAGAACCAATCTTTGCAATGACTTCAGAGAAGAAAACGCAGGAGAAATAGTACCACTTAGGCCCATATTCTCAAAATTGACAATGGTAATGTTCCCATTGTTGCAAGTAACCCCGAACCAGTCTGCACATGGGTCATTCCCTTTCCAATTCTCCGCGAACTTCCTTGGATAATCCATTGACTTCGCAACTGAAAGCAATGTATTCACTCTAGGATCACAATCAGCAGGAGTTGGCAAACAGAAGCTATTAGTATTCTTAGTCATGTCCACAGAAACCGAATCATTGAACTTTGGCATTGGCCCTTGCAATAAATTATTAGTCAAATTGACAACTTTTAAAGACTCAAGATTCACCAAACTTGCTGGAACAGGACCGGTAAAGGCATTATCCCTAATACTCAAGGTCTCCAAACCCTTCAAACCCAAAAATTCAGGCAATGGACCTGAAAATCCATTGGAATGCAACCAAACCTCCTTCAAAAATGTCACATTCTGAATCACATCAATTGTTCCTGTAAGATTCTGCCCATTTAGCCACAGAGACTCAAGCTGCCAACCTGAGAAACTCGAGGGGAGTTCACCACTCAAGTCATTAAGAGCCAAATGCAACAGTGACAAGCTAGGAAAAGCATCAGGACCTAAAAACCCCGGAATTTTCCCTGTTATATTTGCACTATTTGCTGAGAAATTCTGCAATGCTGAAGAATTTTTAATACTTTCAGGAATTTCCCAAGCAGAAAAAGGGTTCCTATCAACCTCACAAGATATCAATGAAGTCATCCCAGCAAAAAAATCTGCAGGAATTGAAGTAAACTGATTGTTGGAAAGCATTAGAAACTGGAGTGAACTCAGCCCTCTTAAGCTTGGCAAAGGTCCAGAAATGTTGTTCCAATGCAGTTCTAGCCTTTCAAGTTCAGTGAGATTTGAGAGACTTTGAGGAAGTGTACCTTTCAAGTTCCGGTTTCCTATCTGGATCCGGATAACCCGTTTGTCATCTGAGCAACCCACATGAGGCCATTTGCAAGGATCTGGGTCAGACCAACCAAGAGTTTCAGGTGGGTTGAGGCTCTTCTTGAGAGCCAACATCACCTCAGCGTCATTGGAGGTCGGTTGGGAGTCCGCAGAAAAGAGGAGTGAAGAGAACCCAAGAAACAAAAAAGCTGCAATCTTGAACCCGAGTTTCGTTCTCATTTTGGTAAAGATTGGATTTTTAGAGGAAAAAGAAAGGCTTTTTAGTGGTTGCAGAAAGCCTGTTTATGCAAGCATTGGGAAAAGAAACGAAAGGGAAGCCAATGTGGGGGTGGTTTTTGTTTAGTTATGTTTTGGTATTTGTTGCAGTTAAGTGGGGTGGGGGCTGCTGGGAGCCTGGGACTTGTGATGTTAGGGGGAGGAGGAAGAGAAGACGGGAGTGGCAAGTGGCAAGTGGCAAGTGAAGTGTATTTTTTAGCACATGATATTAGGGGCCCACTAAACTGCAAGCCTCAGTATATGAAGAGAATGAGCGGCCGGGGAGGGAGGAGGGGCCGGAACGGTTGTCTCTCTGGAAGGTGCATGGTCATGATTAGGTCAAAAGAATCTGTGCGGTTCAGATCACTTTTTATAACTCGATTTTCAAGACCCACAAAAATATTGTTCTAGTATTACTCGCTGCTGTTGTTCTATTGTTACACTTTATACAGATGATATTACACTGTGTGTAAATGGTATTACACCTTTCAAAACGGTTGCTCTGACAACCGTTCCAGTCTCGGATCCGCCGGGGAATGGGTGTGGGTGGACTAGCAACTGGCAAGGGGGGAAGGGGGCAATATTGCGAATGACAGAGCTGTGACATGATGAATTGGATGATTCTTTGGAACATGGGCCAAAAGGCCAACTTGGAAATGGCTCCCTTGCCGGGGCTAGGAAGCTCGTCTTATCTTACGGAGAAGATTTGAGTGAATGCAATTGATCATCCAAAAGGAAGAACAGAAGAGAGATTGGCAATATTGTGAATCCCGGAAAGCTGGGATTGACAAAGAGCAGTCTCTTTTGCAGTTATGCTTGGAGGTTTTAAATTTGAAAACCTTTGAGGTTGAATTGAAGCTCTCTCTTACAGCAAATTTTGGCGGTACACTTTGTGAAGTTGTGATTCTTCTGCCTAAGCATAGCACATAATTTTGCTGAGGTGGCCTAAGCATATTGGTGCTCTTGATGTTGAAAGGAGTTGGTCATTCCATTCCGCTCCTGAAACTTCCACGAATTTTCCATATGTAGGATAGTCTTAATTTTGTTTAGTAGTTATAGTAAAAAAATGATTCTTGTTTTCGAGGGAAAGACACTTTGGATGTAATGTTCTTTAGGGCTATCTACAGCGAAGGGGGTGGAGGCAAGGGAGAATAGGAGCGAGAAGTCTTTTGGCAACGTGGTCGCCATCTCTAATTGTAATCGAATTTGAGGGGCTCATATAAAATGAAATTAATAACAAAAGAAAAAGAAAATTCAAAGCTTTCTAGACATAGCACATTGTGTTTAATGCACGCTCATTCGTGTAGGTGCAACAAATAAAAATGGCATATGATCATTGATGAATAATTAGGAAATATATATATATATATTTATATATAACATACGGCGGTTGTGATTTGAGTGATGGCAGGCAATTGTGGAGATAATTGGATTCAAGTTCAATATCAAATTACTTCTTTTTTATTTTTTTGGCTTTTGAAAGTTTGGGACCACCTTGTCCATAACTCCATATCATTGAATCGGAAGCTTTGAAAGTGGCCGCTGTGTCTTGATAGCATATATTTTCTCCTGCTTTTCGTTGGATTTCACCTTGTTTTCAATTGCTTTCGATTGTGTAAATTGAATTTAGAAAATGAGAATTAAAAAAGCACCAAACTAGATACTTCTGATTTTCAATTTTTTATAGACTAAAAAAATTTAAAACCAGAATATAAAAAAAAAAACAATTGAGAACATGACAAAGTAACTTTTTCAAATTAAAATCTAAAACCACATTTTAAAAATCAATTTAGTCACAGTATAAATAATAGATGTGTGCATTACTTAACATGTAAACTATCACATTTATAGCTAACGTACATTGTCATCTTCCTACTTTGAGCCTCGGATGGATTAACAGGTTAACTTGGATGTGGCTAAGGGCCTGTTTGATAACATAAAAAAAAAAGAGTGCTCAAACTGAACTTTTTCAAATATTGAGATGCTTTGGATGTTTGATAAATAAAAATCCATCTGCTGAATTTATTACGTGGTGCTGAACTTGTATGTATTTTTTTCAGTACAAGAATCGTAACTGAATGCTTAATTCTGATAAGAATCAACATAATTATTTCAATTACCTTATCTTATCTACCAAATCTTCCATCGTTTGTTAATTATGTTCAAAATTCTTATCTAATAAAACAACCTGATATTTTATGTTCAAAATTTTTATCTAATTAAATAACTTGATATTTTCTATGTAACGGTTTTCTACTTCTCTGATCTCCCTTTTTAATGACTTTTGTGTCGTCTCCATACTCCTCATATGATATATTTCATCTTTATATTAATTTAATTTAAAAATAAATATTGTCAATTTCATGCCTAACAATTGTAAACTGATTAAATCATAGGTTCTATTTCTTCTTTTGGATGAAAAAAATATAAGGGAAAAATTGTACAATTTAACTTATTAAGCATTCAGGTATAAATGTTTATCAAACAGTATAAATAATTTCAACATTAAAATTCAGATATTCATATTTTTTTTTGTGTTTAAAATAAAATTCAACAAATTAATTTTTTCAATATTTAGATTTCAGATTTCAGTTTTATCATACGGAATCTGAGGCCACATGCCAAAAATCAAAGTGCGAGTAGTTCATTAATCATTGTTCATCATTTTCTCTCTATGAATACCCTCGATCATCTTCAGTTATGAGATATCTGACTTGAACTCTTAGAATCTCGATTTGCTATAAATCCCAAACCAATTTGACAGTCATAGATAAACCAGGGGACTTAATGATCCCGACGTTTTCCCTCATATTTGCTTGCAGGTGAATGGATTAGATCGCATTACGAGTCTCGGCTCGTACACGCACCAAATGGCTGTGGCTGCACCCAATGGATTTAACAAGGTAGGAAACCTGACATATATATATATATTTATATATATTTGATGGAATCTCAACTAGCGAATAATGGGATGCTTGATCTAGATTGAGGAATTACGAGGATAAAAGACGAAAAGTAAAGAAAGGGCCTTGTTTTCGCACTTTTGCTGTGAACATTTCAATTTAGAAATTCAAAAGCAAATAAAAAATGGCTTTTTTCATTTTACTAAGTAGTTCTTGATAGAATATTATGCAGTAATCGTGACAAGGTTTCGAATTTGCTATCTTCTTTTTCTTCTTCAATTTAAGCTTTGGTATTCTGTTGGGCTAAGGCCCGTCATGCATTGGCCTGCTTTTGATGCTTGGATTGATGATAATCTGTAAAAAATGGTTCCAAATGGAGTTACCAGTGAATCGCCCATGGTCACAACATGAGAAGTGCTTCACCTTGTACTTTGGGCCATTTTCAGTCTTATTTCTCTCTCGACTGCCAACAGCGAGAGGAGAAATTCAGCTAAACGTCTCCTTCTTGGGCTGCTGTTGCCAATGAACATCACGTTGAACTCTGAAGACTCCATCCTTACAGTTTGCGCTCAAGCAACATCTTGTTGAACTAAGGCCGATTCAGAGCTCAGGTCGACCATCATCGTCTAACAGTTTGGACAACAATTTGCCATTTTTATCTGTTTCCGTTTCAGTTAGTCATAGAAACATTATTATTATCCTTTGTGAGGCGGCTAGCGACTCAACTCAAGCTTCTTGCAAGTTCCTCACAAGTCACAAGCATCTTGGTAAAAGATTCGACCTTTTTTTTTTAAGGTGTCACAATAATGGTAAAAGATTTGACTTGATTTGGCAATGATCTGAGTTCCAGTCAAGTTTGAGAGATATTTTTGGTGTCACAACTCGAGCTGATATGATTAAAAGTTTGTCGGGTAAAAGTACGACTTAACTTGGCATTTACTTGGCTCAAGTCAAGCTTGAAGAGGTATAGCAGGTGAGCTAAAGCATGAAACGGTTAAACTGATCAAAGGCTCATCGAGTGATCTATTGCATTTGTATTTATATAGGAATTTCTTTTTTTTTTTGACATATTCATGTAAGTACACCAATTACGATGACTTCGAATTCAATTCCGGCTTCCGATTGATCGTAATCGTATCATCTTGACAAAATTGAAAAGTTTTGGGAGCAAATTGATCCACTCGAAAAAAGGAGGCAGCAAAGTGAGAAGCATGTATCTTCTGAGAGTGCACTTTCTAATTAACCCTGAAATTAAAGTGAGAAAATGGGAGAGTTACTGTGATTAGCAAAACAGCACAAGGGTTTCTTGTGAAATTTAACAGTAATAATAGTATAATGGTATCATCGTTCCTAGTCAAGGGGACGCCGACGGAAGAAGACAATAGAATGCATGCATATGAGGGTTAAACATCAATTTTCATACTCAAGACAGGGTAAACAATCACTTTCGCATTTTTCGTTTCCAAGATTTTTCATATATTATAACTTTCATTACAAGAAAATGAAGGACAAGCCGATGTCATGGCGTATTTCTTACTATGATTTTCATATGTATATCGTCGTTTTCATGTGTAGGCAAAAAAAGAAAAGAAAAGAAACAAATGCAGAAATTTTTTTTTTTGGGGGGAACGAACGCGGATTGTCGGATGTTGAGATAAATGTCTTTATCAATATAATGTGTCAAAAGTATATAACCAGAATTGAGAAATGGTTTTCGCAACATTAGTATGAAATGTGTCATCTTCAACGTTAATTGAAAGTCTATGATTTCATAATTTTTTTCTAAAGCAGGAAAAATTACTTTTGCCAATATTTTCTTCACGTTTACTCAATGGTGAAAATCTTAATCAGAAAAGAAAAAAAATGAAGCAGAATGATTTTGAGTGCCACCAACTGAAAGCGTAAATTTATGGTCTAATTACATCTTATTCGTCACTTCCGTATATAAAGAGAATAACATATTGCATTATATGTATAGCAAAAAGTAGCAGTGCATGTGGATGCAATCGTTAGGATGAAAACAATTGCTTGAGAAAAATAAGATGGATGGGATTATCTTCTTCTTCTTCTTCTTTTTTTTTTTTTTCAATTTTGATGTGCAAGTACCTATCTTCCTCTGCTTTGCAGCAAAAAAATCGAGTTCTTATTTTTTTTTTAAATAGGAGAGAGGTGGGATTTAAAAAGTCAAAAGATCTCTAAATTTTAAGATTTCAATTTTAGTTATTAGATTCACATCTCATCGGTGAACAATTTTAGGTCATCAATTAATTCCAACAAAAAGTAATGACTATGATTCTACCTTTAACCCTTTCAGATGGAATGCTTTTCCTCTTCTTCATATCCAAACCCCAGATTTCGACATTTTCCTTGACAACAACTCGCCTCCATAAAATCATTGAACTTAATTTCTTGCGAAGGAATTAATGAACAAGAGGCCAGTTCAAGTTGCAATACTCAAGGCAACTCAGAAAGTTAGAACTTAAAAGTAATCTCAAATGTTGGATAAACCAAAAGAAACAACTAGTCTACGGAAAAAGTTGGTTTGGAGCTTGAGGATTTGGGAGCAGACTCTTGGAGGAGCTCCTCAGTTCATCATCTGAAACTCAAAGTGGGGCTACTAATTATTAATTAGACCCAAAATTCATACTAATCAAAATGGATAGTACTTGTAGATTAATCGTTCTTTCATGGTCTTATGTTTTGCGTTTGATAAAATTGAAATATGAAAACTGAAATCTAAAGTCAAATACATTAAGTTACTTTTTTGAATGTATATCACATTAAGTGATAAGTGAATAGATTATTACTTATTTCTGAGAGAAAGTTTTACTTAGAAAATTCAGTACCATTTAATTAATTTAAATGTTCCATTTTTGGTTATCAAACACATCTGATGTTCAGATTTGAATATACTAAATTTAAGTGCTAAATTGAGTTATCAAATAGAATCAAATAATTCTATTTCGTATCACCATGCATCTATTTATGGGATGCCCCTCAATATAAATCCAGTTCAATGAAAACCTAAATAAAAAACATATATTTTTTCAGTCAATATAAATAACACATTCATGGAGCATTTTTGAGTTAAGAATCTCAGAATTAAGCCTGAAATTTATTTCAGGAAAAAATAGTGGGCTCAATTCTCAATGTCCATGAGTTTGTTGTCTAATTGGACTTAAACTTTAAAAGTTGAACTCCAACTCGACAAAGTTGAGCTCACAAAGCCTTGTTACGTACACACCAATTCGAAGCTTTGAGTAACGAAAGTGTATATGAATTTTTTGTTTTGCAATAAAATATGGGACGTAGCTTGCTAGCTCACAAAGATCCTGAATGAATGATTTCTTGCTCTAACAAAAAACTCTCCGGAGTTAAAAATTTCACCAATCAAGAGTTGGGAGGCTCACATGCTCTTTGACCCTAAAAAGGTAGAGGTATTTTTTGGAGGCAAGACGGACGGGTATATTTTTGAACACCAATACTGAACAAAGGATGCTCTTGAATCTAATTGAAACTATTGAATATGGTCATTTAATTTTGCGTTCTAATTAACTAAATTATTCTATTTCCATTAGCTTCTGTAATTATATGTCTGCTAGCTAAATTTAATTGAATCTCTCTACCAATACAGAGACCAAAATCCTAATCTACCAGCTGGGGTGCTTTCATTTTGATCTTCTTGGCCATTTTGATTATATTTCAAAGTGCTCTAAATGAAGTTCAGTCTTTCACATTGCAGTGCCTGCATATTCAGCCTTACGTTCACAAAAAAAAAAAAGAAAGAAAATTTCATGATCAATATATATACCTCCACCACATGGGGCTTTAAGAAATATGCAAACAAATATACCTTGAAAATGTGGGGATGTATATATCACAATCGGAATGAGATCGGGCAACCGATGGCATTCCAAGATGTATAAAGAAACTAGTATACAAGAAACTTTAGCTCCGTCTGTGGATTCGTCATTTTTTTAAAAATTCTAATTTCATATACAATGCTACAGTAATCTATAAACAAAAAATAATTTCAAAATCCCAAAAACAACTTAAAAAACACAAAAAATAACCTCAAAAAATACCAAAAATAATTTCATCTACAGTAAAAGTGTTTCACCTATATTATTATAATAAAATATTTTCAAAATATCCCAAAAAATAGCTAATCCAAACGGTATATTTAGAATTTCAAATATGCCATTTTCTCTGGTCTATTTTAAACTTGCAGGATATGGTATGGGTTTATGCTCTCCCACACCTATGTATTGCTTTGTTTTTCATATCAAATAGAGGAAACAAAATTTGCAACTTCGAATCTTGAACCCATACCAATATACCATATCCGGGACTCTGGGTTTTCTAAAAAGAAAAGTATATACTGATATGAATCACTCGTAGTTGTAGCCAAGCATCCCTGAACCTGAACCCCAAAAATGCAACCCCGAAAGATAGGAACAATTTGCAATAAAGAAAAGGAGCTGTCCAACCACATATGGTTTCTGTCCTTGAATTTAAGGCTCTAATTCCCATTCCTAGGGGCGGTTGCCTAGTGCAGAATCCGCCGACGGAAAAGGACAAAATCAAGGGTCAAAGTCATATTAAAAATTAAAATAATGACCATTTGTTGTTGTTTAATGTTTATCCATACTAATACTAGGGTTAGGCAGAGGTGCATTCACGTACGCTCTTATGAAGGTGCAACGTACGAGTTGTTGTCAGGCCGACGTCATCATGCTTATGCAACAATTTGATGGGAATATTCTATTTGAAAACAAAAAAATTAGATGTACCATCCATAATTCAATGTTCTTGAATTTTGACCAGGTATGACGAAGTTCATGTCTTGACCTTGTTGACATTCGCAGTCCTGTCCCGCTGCTTGACCCAAAAGCCACCAAAAGAACGCAAAAAAAAAAAAGAGAAAAGAAAAACCCTCTAGTAGTATCATATCATTATCATATCATATATGCACTCAGTACATTCAATGATTTTGGGCGGCCAGAATTTTTCAAAGTGTAGACCAAAGTGTAAATTCAAACATTAAGTCCCAATTGAACCTGCAAAGTGAAAATTTTATTCTGATTAAACCCTTTCAATTCTTTTGGCCACTACTGGGTCGGCCCTAATGATTTCATCATTTTGTATTTCGCCAATGACGTTTGACTAAAGTTTAGTGGTAAAGTGAAATCTTATCAATTTCTTTTAGAAGCTTTAAAGCAATTAACTTCTCGTCTAATTGATCTAAGAAGGATTTAAAATATTACTCTTCTAATCCAAAAAAAGATTTTGCTGCTAGTTTCAATCTTGCGTATATGATTAGAAGAGCACTATTGTATCCTTTTCAGCTCATTTACATGGGAGCTTAATTACTCTAAAGTCCCTAAGAACTGGTAGCGAAAGAGATTATTTTGAGACAAAATTTTCATTTTGGAGGGCTTAATTGGAATTTGCTTACTCTCAAGAGTTGAATAAGAACTTTGATCTACTTTGAAGAGCTAATTAAATTGAGATTCATCCTTTCTGAAGTAATACTACTTGAGGTTCAAATTTGGATGACAACAGCTGAAGTATAGGAAGATGATGCAATATTCAAACTTGTTGATAATCCAACATAGTCTCTTGTCCTCAATTTTATATAAACACAGTACGCTTCAAGCTAATCACTGAATGAAGAAAGATTCGATACGTGTTAGTAATCATTAAAATTGCTATCAAGGTCACCAGGAACAGGTTCATTGAATTACTCATGTATGCCCCCTTTTGTTGGATACATTACATGTATTTCTTCCCACTGTCATGTCAAGTGGGCTATTAGAGTTTTTGCTGCTATCAGATTCAGGATTCGAATTCTGAGACAGACCGTTATGAATGAATGAAGAGAGTCTGAAGAGGGTGGGAGGATAAAAAAAAAAGAATTATAATTGTATACTTTAGTATTATCAAGGTTTCATCTTATTCCAGGACTTTAGTATTTACTATCAATCCAATCCTTCCTTCCAATACTTCAGCTCTTGGCCGCAATCTGTGCCACAATCTCCAATCCTTATTTCCCCCATTTTCGTAGTCCTTTCTGAGGAATGCCCCCAATCTCAAAACAATTACCAAATGGAGAAATTATAACACTTACCCAAAAGAAAGACAGATTAAAAATCTTAACTAAAGAACTGACTGGCCGCTTTACTTTAGGCCACTTTAATTTCCCTACAATCCAACATTCACAAGACTGGCCCGTTAAATTCAATTAATTAGACTCTCGTCACTGGCATGTTGAAAATTTTCCATCACGCCATTAAAATTTAAATCCTTTTTTTTTTCCAGAAACGATGGACATTTAAATTTAAATCCGAGAGTGCAGAAATCGTAGTATTCTGGGATGGAGATTTTAAAAAATAATAATAAAAAAAAAACAACAACACAGGCATATAGGGCAACCAGAACCCATATAATGAATCATAATTTACCAACTTCAACTTCAGAGAGGGTTAGCCTATAAACATCTTGATCTAAATTCTAAAGCCCTGGTCTAAATTTTATTTTATTTTATTTTTTTTGCAGCCATGATCCTGGTAATCAGCCATACAAGGAATCATCACTTGACCAAACTTCCACGATTATCCAATGTGCAATTGCTGTTCAAGTCATGTGCTGCAATTTTAAGGACGCCGTCTTTTCTATTACTGTAATCTTCAGACAATCCATAGCCATTAACATTATAGCCATCAGACAGTTGAAACATTTGGAGACACAAGATGGCGATTAGTCAGGAACATTTACCATTTCATATGTAAGGAAAGTCCGGAAAGTTGGTGACAACCTGGAAATAGTGGCGCGCGCTTGACTAAACCATCCTAGTCCGAGGGGCATTATCAATTTAGTAGAAAATTATACCTGAAAAAAAATTAGTGGTCTTACTAACTGGATTTTGAAACCTTGCTAGTATTTAGTAGAAACCGATGATTTGTTTTGTTCTCTCTCTGTTCTTTTTTTTTTTTTTGGTTTAGCTACTAGTGTTCTGGCTACCTTTGATTTTGTTGTCAAGCTCCCCCGTCCGGATTGTATCTTTTGGGAGTTTCCTCTAGAAAAATAATGATGTAGCAATTTTTTAAGATGTAATGTATATGGGACAAAAAAAAAAGGCTACATTTTTCTTGTTGCTGTTTGTAAACGTAGCAATCCAGACAAAATTTCCAACCCGTGCAAGCAGTCTCAGACAAGATCTATCAAAGGATATATTAACCTTCATGGGGGAAGGGGCTCTTGCGAATGGTTCAGAGGGTATTTATTCTTCGCTTGCGAATTCCTTTTCCAGATTTCTCTGAAGGAATACAAACTAGTTGCATGAGAAAAATTGGACAGGGAGCCTTCTACTATTGTTGACAAAGAGACAAAGTGTTTGTTTGTCTTGAAATGTCAGGGAAATATTTCCGTCAAATGCATCACAGTCAACATACATAAAATTAATAAATGCTCGGGAGGTTGATTATGTACTAATAAAATTGATATTTTTGGCCATCTTTATCAATACCAACTTCCAACTTGGTGCACTAAAGTGTGATTAGTGTTGATTGCATGATGATCAAAACACCTAATAATACCGTGGGTGTATAGTATAAAGCTACTTTTAGTTCTTGGATTCCGCTGTACAATACAAAACTCTAAAGAATTAAGAAAATTAGGCAGTAAATTAGTAACAGGAAATCGAGTTTTTTTTTTTTTGTTGATAAATAACAGGAAATCAAGTTTAGGCTGCCGATATGTTGAGGCTTATAAACGACATTAGACGTTGAAAATTTTCCATTTGTCAGGCAAAGTTAGTCCAAATTTTCGAAAAACGGAAGATTTGGCCTACGTCAGTGCATATTTAACTCTATATTGGTTGAATTGAAACATTTGGGAACTCGTGGCCCCACCAAAATAGAAAGATTACAAATATAGAACATAAAGTTTGCTCATATTCAAACAAGTAGTTTAACTCACTCCGGGGAGGGATCGATTGGGTGGTTCGACGGAGAGAGTATAAATGAGAGATCTCAAGTTTGAGTCACCCCATTTATACAAAAAAAAAAAAAAAAAACTCGCTCCTTCTAGACTCTAGTAAGGGTAAAATATTGCACTTGTACTAATTGATTACCAAACTAGTATTTTCTAGTATCAATGACTACAATCAAGAAAATATTGCACTTGTACTATTTGATTACCAAAGTAGTAATTTCTAGTGTCAATGACTACCGGCTCTCAAGTTTATACACTCTGCATCTCTTTTTTATTTTTTTTGGATATATTATGATAATTGATGGACTCTGAGAGCTTTGTACACTGCATTTCTTTTCTTTCTCTTTGATATATCATGACAAACTTAACTTTGTCCTCAATGAACTTTGGAAGTTATGTGTGACTCGCTCTTTTATCCTTTCAAAGCCAAAACTTTTTTCTTTTTACTTTTTTAAATCACAATTTAGGTAAAAAAAAAATGTGCTAGCATGGAATATGTGAAATTTTAGTTTAGAATAAATTTCATCTATATATGGAGTCTCCATGATCAAATACAAGTGCTTTAGGCTCTTCAATCCTAGTACATAATAACAATTATTCAAGCAAAAACTGTAAAATGAAATAGGAGTAAACCTTTTTTCAATTTTGCAGGTGAGTGAAAAAATTTCTCCCTGCAGTCATGTAAAGCAACTGATCCATCCATGACTAACTTCAAATAAAGTAGAAAAACTGTAATGTTGGATGAGTAAAAGGGAAAGATGGAAGTTTGAAATTCTCGGTCAGGTTCTTGGAATTCAATCAACAATAACATAAAAAGGAAACAGAGAGAGAATAAAGATCCTTTTATTTTTGTCTTTCTACTTGGTCGTCGGACTAAATTGACACCAAGAAGATGAAAACAATTGACGTCAATCCCTCTTTTTAGTTTTCTTTGTAGTTTTATTTATTTTTTTTCCCGTAGCTCTAATTCATGTCCATGGTTCAACAGTTGTCATATTCTATTGACAGTAACAACTACAGTACTTTAATCCACTATGTATATAAACATGCTAGCACTCCCCTTGCCTCTCCAATTCATAATTGTCTGAGAAACCAAAGTTTCTTATACTTAAATATTTCTCACTATTGTAGTACTAACCAGAGAAATTAAGATTCAGAAAATGAATTCTTCATGGATGGACCATTTTTCTGGGTACCATCTGTTCTCATCCCACAAGCAGATCATGGATCAAGCTGATGATCAGAACCTAGATTTCTACATTTCTGGTGATGAGGAGAATGTCCAATACTTATGGGATACGAATACCAGTTCATCTAGCGAGGTTGACAGCACTGAAATCATATTTAGCCTTCAAACACAGCCTGAGAAACTTGAAGAGAAGCATTATATAGGTGTGCGCAAGCGGCCATGGGGGAAATATGCAGCTGAAATAAGGGATTCTACAAGAAATGGATTAAGGGTTTGGCTTGGAACTTTTGATTCTGCAGAGGAGGCCGCTTTGGCTTATGATCAAGCTGCACTAGCAATGCGCGGTCCAGCAACAGCCCTCAACTTCCCGATCGACAGAGTCCAAGAATCATTGCAGGAAATGGTGTGGATGTATGAAGACGGATCATCTCCAGTCGCAGCCCTGAAAGAAGCGCACAGGATGAAGAATCAGTCCAAACGTAGAGGAAAAGCAAAACAGGATAAGCAAAACGACGTGTTGGTTCTTGAGGACTTGGGAACTGATCTGTTAGATGAGCTTTTATCTGAAACTTGTTATCCTTGAAGTAAGCCAACTTGTTGTAATTATGCTGTTATGCGTCAATTCATCATTGTACCTACTTATATATCCCCATCTCATTGTTTTCTAGTCTCCCCTTTGATTTTCTTAAATCCCTGGTTTTCCTTTCTATTCTTTCTTGCCCACAACATCACCAACTGTTGGAACCCTAACCGTCTAAGCCATGATTCAGATATGTCTTATTCGCTTCAGCTCTAATAGAGCAGTAATTATGAAGTACATAATATATAATCTCCCCACTTAGCCGCCAGTGGCACTACCTCCTCTTTTGCTTTTGTAGATAATGTATCAAATTGCTTTTGTTCCAAAGCAAAACATATCAATTTCTTTTCAGTTCTTGCACCTAAAAGAAGTGCATTATACCTTCAATGTATGTTTTGCAACCTCAACCGTGGAAAAGATTTAACTTGGAGGCTGTATATTAGTAATAGCTTCATTACCATATAATCCTAATTTAGTTTTTTATTATCACAATATCAAATTGTCTGTTACTGTATATTGAAAATTAAGTTTCTCTTTTGACATCATGCTTGATCAATATCTCAGTATTACATGCCCATGTTCTACCAATCTATATAATCTGTTTCAATTTAGCAAAACGTCGCATTTGGTGCTTTGTTCTTTACATCAATATTTTTCTTCTGCTAGTGTTTATAATTTTGATAAGTTTCAACTAAAAAGTTTGAATAAGAAAACATGACAGCAGGCATCTATACTGTGGAATTGTTTCCTCCATTTAAACAATACATATGCTGGACTTAGAGCCATACACCTTAGAGAAGGTATCGTTGGTTTCCTTGAGTTCTTCTGGACTTAGAACCATACACTGTTTTCTAAACTAGCTAGCTCAATAGCATCTAAGTTCTGTCAGTCATCAAGTCAAGATCTTGATGTCGAACTTTTTACAAGCGTTCACAAGGATTTAGCAGGAAGAGAAAATAATTAAGGGGATCAAATATATAGTATATTATTGAAAAAAGGCATGCTTTTGCTTTCTGCAAATGATCTTTAAGGGTCATAAATAGGTTGCTGTCTCCCGAAAAGCTATTTCCTCATATTGCTTCTTCCAAGAAATGAATTATATAACGTGCATTATGATTGTTTCTGGATCTTGGCACCCTTGATGAACTAGATTTGAGAGTCTGCAGGAGCTGGGATCCTACACAATCAAAATTAAAAGCATTCAAAGATGAATAGAGACAATTCTGATAGAACCAAGGAACTAAACTGTATGAGCACTTGATAGTGGTATCTAATGATTTAAAGGCCTACTCTCCAAATTACTGGTCACATATATACGTCGAGTTGGAACTTTGAAGCACTTTTGTTTACTGTTTTGGGTGTCTCCTCCTGTTTGAAGTCCTGAAGTTTGAAACATCAAAGTAGTTAGCTTATGTCAGATCATGTTCCCAAGTGATACCAGAAAACTGATTCCAACATTCCATGTTACCTTGGATCATCTTCTTTGAACTCATTCTAACACTAGTTTCCTAGGGTAAGATCTCTTCTCTTTAGCATCCATAGTTATCATATCACTGTTCTGAAACTTCTTGTCTGTCTGATTTGATCTACCTTTTGTACTGTAAGATCATCTTAACCATTCCCATCTCTCAATTCATTACCTTACTATGCATTTCTCTTGATAATCACTCTGATGTTGTCTTTTACTTTGTAATGTTCCTAAATTTCAATCTTAACAATCTCATTTCTTCAACATTTGTTGGTGGTTTTACTCCATCTCTTTGTCGAAAGTGTGATGTATCACAGAGCTACTATTATTGCCATCTCTTCTGTTTTTTCACTTATCATTTGTTTTTGATGCGATTATCTCCATACTTTTAACTCAACAAAAAAGACATTAAAGTTAAATAGAATTTTGATTGGTTTTCCGATTGATTAGGAAAACCATTTAACTATCAATTAGGAAATAGGAACTTTGTGGGGCAGCGAAGTTACTTTAACTACTCAACAGTAACAGACATTTGCTTTGGGAAGAGAAAAATCTTTCTTGTTGAACTTGTCATCATTTTTCTTGATCATCAGCAGCAACGACATGCCTTCATCATATTCATCTGATCTTTTCAATCCAATTAATACACTTTTCCAAACCTTTTGTTAACAATGTGATATTAAGATACCTTATCCTTCTCTAAATCTGAATATTATTCGAAAATAACTCTTTGTTACGGCTACAGTTGCATATTACAAGACAAAGCTTGTTGCTATCTATTAACAACTATCAGTCATGCATGAGCAAAGTGAAATTTTGGGGATATATAAAATACGACTCTTTCGCATACTTTGGAGACCTGATAAAAGAAAAACCATTATGCCGTCACAAAATCAATGACGGCTATATAACAAAATGAGCACTATGAGTCAGGGTCAAACCCTATCATTTTCAGCTAGGAAATTAAAGGCACTTGAATCCATTTTCATAAGCCTTGATGTGACTTTGAATTGGGATCATTATGCCATGAAAAGACCCTTTGATGGTTCTATTACAAAACCATTACTTTTAATTTGGATCCCACTCTTTTTCTCTTAAGCTAGTGAACTCGAGATAACTTGTATGCATTTTGCTTAGCTTTGCTGCTATTGTATGTCCCCAACTATCTTTAATCTTTAAACAATAGATGTCTCCAAAGATAGGCAAAGATTAAAAACAAAAGAGAACGTGAAGCAAAATACTAATTACAGGTTGTTCTATAGTTGCAAAGTTTGAAACTGCCTATAGGTGGATTAAGTTCCCATAATGAAAGAATAAGTTGCACCTGATATGGCTTCTACTGGCTAGTACTTGAAGCTTTAGCATCTTCTTTTCTGAATCATCATCATCATCATCATTATTATTATTATTAGTATTTTTGGATCTATTTGAGTTGGGAGGAGATGATATAGAATTGTCCATTTGTGCAATAATTGTTGGAGCTCAAGTCGATCTCTACCAGTCTTCACAACAATTGACTTTCAAATCATGAATTTCAGCTAAAATTTAACTGGTAAGAGCTGAAGATAAATGAAATTATTGGGTAAGCTCCCTTGAATGTGCTAGGTGAGGTTTAATAAATGTATAACTTAAATGGCTCAGCAATATAATTCTTTAGCTTCTCAAGTTTCATCATGATCTTAGGATATTACATTCCAATAACTTCCTTCAGATTTGAGCCCACCAAAAAAGGAAAAAAGAAAAAATGAAGTTGTTAAAAAATGTTGTCGGGTTGGACTTGCTAAAAATTTAGTCTGGTTATATTTTTCTCACATTTGATGTTTATGTCCTAGATACTTTGATAGAGAACACATGTTTAATTAGTTTCTTGATAATGTACGTGCTCACATTAACTTTTGAGAAAAGGATTCTTTACCAGTAAACTAAGTGTTTTATCATAAAATTTATGGGTGATATCGATTCTGAATATGTATACAGAAGTTGTAGTCATAAGATTTAATTACATCAAATTCGAAAAGCAGTTGCTAGATGGAGGAAGATGCCGAGAACAAATGGGAGCTTAGTTTGGATAGGGACTTTTCTATATGCATCTTTAATTTGATGTAAATATATAGTTAGTTATTTTTCAAAGGCCTTTGTTATGTATTTGTAGGTGTTTTGCTACTAATAACTAATGGATGCTATTCAATAGAATTAATACTTTTACCAGTAAAAAAGAAAAAACATTGACATATTAGCAAAAGTTTCAGTAAACAAGTAAAACCAATAACATATAATGGAGGTTACATTTGCATGATCTGTATAAACAAAAACTTACCACAACAGATAGATTGAGAAGCTGAAGAGTAATGGTTGATGAAGCTTGTCTCCTCTATTCAATGGCTGTTTAAGTCTATCCACCATTTATTCTTCTTGCGTTGCTATTCTGCTGGGACGTGGCGAAAACTTTAGAGCCTTTATCTTCACTGAAAGTTACCTGTTGAATACGTAAAGAAGATTGTAGTTGCTGCTACACTATGCTGCTGTGTTTTGCTGAATAAAAGGGTCTGTATACTGTAGGATGTGGTGTTGATGATGGGAGAGGAGTTGTGCAGAAGAGGGAAATTTAGGGCGCAGCTCTTGGGAGGGGTTTGAGCAGAAAATATTTTCCTTTAAAAAAAAAAAAAGAAAACGCTTCCACAAATTCATAGCAGACTTTATAGTTGCTGAAACCAAGGATAAATGCAAGGGTTGATAACGCTTTGCCCCCTTGAAAGTGGGGGGTAATAACACTTTGTCCCCTCGACGAAAATAATGGGCAATTTACCCGCTTGAGATATTTTGTTTGGTATTTGTAGTAAGCATTCCATTTGAAAATGCAAAAAAAAAGAAAGAAAAGAACTGCTTAAATAAGTTGACAATTTTGACAAAAAAAATAAGTTAACAAGTTTACCCTTTTTGTTGATAAATAAAAAAAATTTATAGAGTTAATTTTATGTACAATGTATACATAATTATGGTTAGATGCATGATACATAAATAAAATTTGGATTAAAATTTTCAATCCAAATAATGGTGTATATGCTGTTAGTCTATAGCAAATTAATCCAAATTTAAAAAGGACATTTATTAAGAAAAATAGTCTGGTTAAACATGTTGACAATTTTACTCTTATGCTATTGATAAATAACTTACCCTTATGTTGTCGATCAATGATAGTAATTTATAAAGGACATTTATTGAGAAATATAAATGATATGTAGCACTAGAGATTTTCTTCAAAAATAACACACATTTTAGGCTGTTCAAACTTTGGGAAAAAAATCAGTATATCCAATCTAAATCGGATATTGGTCAAACGAAAATCGATAAAATCAATTAATATCTAAACTTTAAAGTTTGATAAAATAGTTTTGAAATAGATATTCAAATTTGATAACTAAATTTCTAATTAAAATTTGGTAAAATAGTTTGACAATAGATATTAAAATTCAATTACCAACCAAATTTGCAAGAATTTTATATGTTAATATATATTATATATATAAAAAAAATCCTATATTAAGCAACGTACAACTAAAATAATAGGAATAAACTAAAAGATAGTCCACATTTTTTATTTTAGATATTCTCTTATTTGTACCTATCATATAGAAATGTCGTGTGTTTTTTAGCCTTCTTTGTAGGCAGACTCATTATATATATTTATTGCTATCTACTAATATATATCATGGAGTAATCTATTATATAAACGGTGTTATAACTTATGCTTTCATAGAATCAATTTCACTAAAGACAAAATTTACAAGATAAGGATAGAATTGTCAGTTAAGCATTCTAATTTTTTGGCTTTTTCAAATGGAATACTTAATACAAACATTAAATGAAATGCTTTCAAATGGGTAAAGTGCCAATTATTTTTATTGAGGGGGACAAGGTGTTTTTACCCCCACTTTCAGGGGGGCAAAGTGTTATTAGCCCTAAGTGGAAAAGCAAGTATTGAACTGGTAGTATAGAAAGAAGAACCCTATTTTTTTTTTTTTAATCTTGTCTAAGCAACCCAAGCTAAAGTTCTTTACAAGATTAGTAGTTTGGAATTTGGATATTAAAATTGGTTTCTATGCTGATGTCTCAAGGGTATTTGAAAGTCTAACTCTTAGCTACTTTGTTGTAACTTCAGTTTCAAGGGGACACAGGGTTGTATTAGTGCTAGTGAACAAAATGCTCAGCTTGCATTATAGCAAACAATATTTGACTGGCTCACAGATGTCTAATCTTAATTTCTCTAGCTTCATCCACTGGGACTTCAAATGATGATAAAATACTGTCCCATCGGATAAACTACTCAGCATAAGAGCAGTTGTGATGATCATTTTAGTTGTATTTAGTCGTTTCTGTCGAGTACCATCTAGGCGTTTAGACATCAATTCATGCTAGCTTGAATTTTTACTTTTACAGAAGTGTCGAGGCAATATAGGACTCATCGAAACCAGAAAACATTGCTAGAAACTTAAGTGCCAACAGTATATCACTGTTTTAAACAAATTGTATAGTAAGAGTACTTGATCAACGGAGACACTTAACTGGTTAAGGGTTTCTTATGAAATTCACTGCTGAATCTACTGGTCCAGTAAAGGGCACAGAGTGGACCATCCGCCGACGAAAGCAGACAAAGAAAAAGCATTATGGGGTCGTGAAAATATCACCTTCTGGGGGTTCACGTCCTGCATCTGGATTTTAATATTATCTTCATTCCAAAATAACATATTGTTTGGGCCCATGAATTCATTTGCTTTTCTTTACTTGTTTTTTTGCCAGCCAGTCTCTTTCAATTAAGTTGTAAGTAAATACCCAAACAAGTCTCTTTCTTTTTCTTGAAATGCATGCATTTTAATCCAACAAAAAAAATGGGGCGCATTCATGAACCTTCAATAACAAAATAACATTTCAAGAGTCACAATCAATAAAAAGAAAAAGATTGAAAGTGATTGGAATGCAACTATGCATATTTGTTAATTGAATGGTTAAATATTCGGAAAAAAAGATCATGAGAACATGATACTAAGGCATAATTGAAAGATCAGAAACAGCTATCCACTTGTTGAGGATGAAATCTTTGCGACCTTAAGTATACTAGAAGGGGTGTTGTATTGAAATTTTATTAAGAAATATACTCCATATTTTTTTTTCTTTTTTAAAAAGATAGATAACCTAGAAAGAAAGTCTAAACCTTTGAAGGCTGCTTTAAATTGGTTGAAGGGTTTTGATGTTTGACCCTTTCTCCTATCTATATGCTACATTACACCATTTTGTGTGTTCGTTTCATCCAAAAAAAAAAAATCCATAAATTTCTGTCTAATGCTTTTTCGTGGATGAGATAGATATCATATAGGATTCAATTATTTGATGTGTTCGTTTCAGTCAAAAGGACAGTCATTTCCCGCTTTTTTCATGGATGAGATAGATATCATAATTGCCTTTTTTTTTTTTTTTTTTTTGTCGCTCTCAAACTCATCACCTTCATTCCGTTGAATGATTAGAGCACAAAAGTAACTGTTTTATCCAACATGAACAAAACTTAGATTGTGTATAGAAAAATTAGAAAAATGGTGTAATAAGAATCTCACCTTATACCAAAAATGTGTGTATGGATGCGTTATATACTTAGGCGGACCTCGATCACCTTATCCCAAAAATCTCTAACAAGCAATTTCAAGAAACACCTTCATAGATTTCGAAGCAATATAAAGTTGAATAAGTAAGAAAGGAGATTTAATAAATGATAGCTGAATCTGATAAAACAATTTTGATTGGCACAAAATTTGGGGGTCTTAAATCTTCCTTCTTTAGAGCAGAAGACGAAGTCCTTTCGAAGGGCATCGATATCTAGAGCTCTGATGAGCATCCTAAAAGGATTCTCCATTAACGTAAATTATTTGTTTCATATTTTGTTTTAGGTCAAATTATTCCACATGTAAATTCAGCATCTGTGCGGCCGAATTAATGAATGCATATAAACAAAAAAAAAATTCTTCAATTCCTAATTTTCATTTTATTCTTCGGTCTAAACTTAGATTATTCTACTCTTATATTAGCCTCCGCTCAGCATCTGCTGACCCAAATTAATAACAGACTGACATCCAGATTTATCTAAGGAAGTAAAGATTTGATAATTTTAACCAATCTTAATGAAGTTTATTGTTTCTATTCGCGCATTATAATTAATGATTAATCCACTATAAGAAACATAAATAAAAAAAAAATCTAGAACTTAAAAGATCACATCGGCAGGTTTTTCTAATCTACTTCACCTTGCTCTACTAAGGTCTTGGCTAGTTACATATGAATTGATACTAGTCTTCAGTCAATTGATAGCGTGTACTATATCTCAATCAGCATTTCTTGTTTGATTTAACTTTTTCTGTTGGCTCCAAAAGATACTACAACAATCAAGAAAATCAGATCCCTTGTACCAACTTCATATGACTAGACCAGATAGACTATGTCTACGAACATAGACAAAGTCTTATACTCCCTCGTACCTTTGCTTGGATTTTCATTCGATAGACGAAGAAGAGAAGTTGGTCCGAGTTGTTGCTTGTGGCCATCAATCTAAATGGAGGAATGAGCTTTGAAACTTTGAATTCTGAACCCTAATTATCATTTGGAAAACGGTAACTGAGAGTATAAATTAATACAATCACTCAAAGCAAGAGAAAAGGAATTTTTTTGTTGAAAGAAAGAAATTAAAAAAAGAAAAGAAATAGTTGTTCCTATTACAGAGGGTACCTGTCCTGTATTTAAATGCTGTTATTCCTACTTCTAAGGGGAGCTGTCCTCGTGCGGAATCCGCCGACGGAAGAAGACAAATTCCCGGGGTCAGAATGTGAGAATCAAGACATATTTTAAAAAGAAAAGGAAAAATGTATTACAAAATCAATAATTAATGTGGGATGCATACACAGATTGATACTAGGGTAATGTCGAGGTGCTTTTCTTGCAGTATTAAATTTGTTGTACGGCACTATGGCTATTGTCAATTCGTCATCATGCATAGTTGCATAAACAAAGCTCTATAAAAATAAATTATCTTATCATTATATTAAGACGTGAATACCTGAACCTCTTAGCTGTAGAGTGCTCCGAGTTTGAATTGTCAACAATCGAAATCATAGATGATGGGAATATGACATATGGAGAAACCTTAATATATTGCCCTGTCATCCTATATTCAATTAATTGCTAACCAAACAGACTAATTAATCTGGTGGATTATGTCTGGCAATCAATTTCGTTGGCTGAGAAGTGAATTAAATAAAGCTTCAAGCTTGATTTGCTTAGGGTTTGATAACGTTACACATTCAAGCTAGAATTCCACAAAAACTGATCAAATCCTTATATTTCAAGTGCGTTTGATGGTGCCTTGTATTTTCCAAGTTCGTCCTTGGCTTGGATCAAGAACCAACCTGTCTTCAATCTTTTTTTCTTTTTAACAACATTTAATTTATAACATATCTCTAGTCTATGTATCCCCAACTTCTGTCTACATGTTCCTGTCCTTGCATTCTTACATCATCAGCACTCGTAGTGTAAAATCCTTATCTGTATACAATTAATCTTGAACAATCATTTCTAAAGAAATTTTAAAAGCGTTTACCTATGTCTGATTTTGGCCAGTCCAATTAATTTACACGATGCAATCATGCAAGTTTTCTCTGACCACAATCGTAGAAACTCACGTCAGTTAAATGCAATTCAGTACGCAATTAATAGGTCCCCTCTAGATCCTTATAATAGGTGGAGAGAATGAAGTGTCAAAGAATCACCACAGAAAGAATTAGGGTTCAAAAAATTGGTAATGATATGGACATGACTAGAAAAGGAACAAATATAAGGAATCAGTGTTAATATTAGTTAATAAAAAAAAAAGAGCGGAAAGAAATAGAATTCGGAACATCTAGGTATAATAAAATGGTGCCAAAGTTACCGATCCAATTTACCTTCAAGAATAACTAGTTTCTGTTAATAGCTCATCTAAAAGGTCAGGTCCCAACTCCCAAGTCCTCAAACGCCAAAACATCTTCGTTTCGACCTATTTCTCATCTTGTGCACCTCTTTCAAGGCTGCAACTGGGGATGATCCACCCATGTCTTCACATCCCATTTCCTGCAATGATCAAAGGCCAAAGCTGCCTCCTCTGCAGTATCAAAAGTTCCATGCCAAACCCTTATCCCATTTCTTGTAGAATCCCTTATTTCAGCTGCATTATTCCCCCACGGCCGCTTTCGAACACCTGTATATTGCATTTCGGGCTCTTTTTGAAGACTGAAGATGATTGCATTCTCATCAGTACTGGTACTGCTGGATGGACCAGTGTCCCATAAGTACCTTGTCTCATCCTCATCACCAGCAATGCAGAAATCAAGATTTTCACCTTCTGCAATAATTTGCTTGTAAGATGATGACAAGACTGTTTTATGGAAGAAAACTGGATCCAGGAAGGTTCCATTCGTAGGTTTCTTCCTTTTTCTCAGGTTAGTAGTCAGTACTCTTTTGATGAGAAATATCTGAACGGAAGAAACTTCAATTGTCATATGATTAGGAGTTTGAAGGGTACTAAGAAGCTTGTATTATATACGTGTACTGGATTTATATAGATGATTGCTGTCAAAATTCTCTGACAACTATTCGTTCATGGAATTCCGACCAATTTGATGCCCCCACTGGAATTTTTTAGAGCATACATGTTGCAATGACGCTCACAATGCAAAATATTTGCATTGCCATGACGTCATTTGCGGTCTGCGGGATTCAAAAAAGAATATAGAAAGGAAAGATTGCATTTTTCTTTCTTAATGGATGAGACGGCTGTGTCCAAGAATTTCAAACTTCTGTTTTCCTATTTTACTTGCATTTCTTTTATATTTTCTATTATCTCATTACTTACGTACTCGAGCAAGAGACATTGCAATGCATTTCCAATAGTGAGCACTTGTTAGTACACCACAATCATATTTACATTAACATGTAAATATACATATTAACAATTACTATCCTACTTCATATTTATATAGATTAAAAATTTCATTTTGAGTAACAAATGGGAGAGAGGATGGGAGGAGAGGGAGAGGAGAAGAGAGGAAAGGAGGAAGAGGGGGAAAGGAGAAGAGAGGAGAGGAGGAGGAAGGAGGAGGGGAAAGAGAGACATGGAGAAGGAGGGGAAGAGACAGAGAGATAAAAAAAAAAAAGAAAAAAAAAAGACGGGTGGATTCAAATGATGCAGAGGTGGCAACCAACAGTGGTGGGCTCAGATGATGGGGGTGACTATGAAAGCGAAAATGGTTGGAAAGAGTGGTGGTAAAAAAAGAAATAAATGTGCATTTTTATGTATTTTGTAATGTGTATTTTAAACTTTGTGATATTGTTAAAAAGTTTATATGGTCAAAATTATTTGAAAACTTGTACTATAAAAACACGCTTAAAAACACGGATACAAAACAGAGTGTTGTCCCACACCTAGCCGCCAGTGCCACCAAGCTTCTTTCTTCTGTTTTCCAAGATAACATATGAAGTTGCTTTTTTACAAGCAAAACTCGTTTTTACGTTTTCAACCATTTGCTCAATGGTTATACTATGTATTCTACTATTAATTTAGTTTTACTACCTTAACCCGCAAAAGATTTAAACACGGCTTCTCGTAACATAGTTTCCTTATCATTTGTACCCTAAAAATTTGATGTTGGCCACATTACAATTTCATCATGTATGATGCTATATGGTGATAATGACAGTTTCTTTTTTATCATTATACATGATCAATTTGTCAATAATAACGGCCATATTCTACCATCCAATATAATCTATTCAATAGAACAAAATATTCAAGCAAAAGGTGTGTTCTTTATTCAGCGTCTTGTCCTAGATTTAGCATAATCTCCACACTTAATAACAGATTTTCTCAGCTTGACATCCATTTAACTTCGGTTAGAATAGATTACCTCCATCATTCCATTGCTTCCTGGACTAGATTAAAAAAACATCTAAATTCCGAAGTTTATGTTAATGATTTAGGGAGGAGAAAAAAATAGTAGTATGGAGCAAGCTATGCAAATCATCATATACAAATAACCCAATGTTGGTAGTCATTTGAAAAAGAATTGTCTAATATAATTAACGTAGCTTCTTCCAAAATTTTAACCACTGATTGTATGTCATGAGTAGTTCTAGAACCTAGAAACTTTCTCGTACTAGTTTGAAAGTCTGCCAGAATTGGCATCCTACAGTATCAGCAAAATATATATGCATATATATATATATGTGTGTGTGTGGGTTTGTCTATATATATATATATATATATTTGAGAGCAATTTATTACAACTAGTTAATGCACCTTCTCTTTAGCATCTGTAGTAGTGGTCGTGTAACTATTTTAATCTTGTGATTTTCCAGAACCTTGTATACGTTATGATCATCTAACTTACTATCCATTCTATATCAAACCTTTAAATTCAGCATGATAAAAGTCCTTTTTTTACCCATAATTAGCCTATTTTTAATCCACATAAGAAAGCTTCAATGATGCCTATCCCAGGTCTTGCGATTCCTTGTTTGCAGCTGCTGAAAAAGTTCAAGAAGTCTATAAAGGTTTGCAGCACATTTGCAAACAAAATTTTCGAACTGAAAACATGTCCGTTTCTATACCTACTTGTTAGAGACTTAATAAGCAATCAGTTTGCAAAGACAAGTTAAATGGCAATAGTTTATATAATAATCTGCAATAGCAATCATTAGCTTTGTTGGATATTAGGCCAAGAATTGAGAGAAATATTTGGAGACAAGGGTAGCTTCAATTGTTTTCTTGTTTTATTTCTTTCACACTCTCTTATATTGGTTTGGAGCTTACAAGGTCTATTTATACTTGTAAATGATCATTCTAGATACATAGAGAAGTGTTCCAACCACCCAAACAACTCTTTTAATTTCCATCATTCTAGAGAATATTGCAATTATCTAGAGAGCATTCCAACTACCTCATTAATCAAGCTAATTGATTTAGCACATTATTCAACATATTCCCCCTTAATGTGCTGTTCTTGAACTCCAAGCATCTCTCGAAAATAGTTGAACTTGTCTTTTGGAAGTGCCTTGGCAAAGATGTCTGCAACTTGGTCTTCACTCTTGCCAAATTTTAGTTCAACTTCACCATCTTCAATTCATCTCGAATAAAATGGTGTTTGATAGCAATATGGCGAGTTCTACTATGATAAACTGGATTTTTGGCAATGTCAATTGCTGATTTGTTGTCACAGAACATCATCGTAGCTTCCTTTTGTTTCTCATCAATGTCTTCAAGAATTCTCCTAAGCCAAATGGTTTGTGATGTTGCCAAACTTGCAGATACATATTCAGCTTCAGCTGATGATTGTGCCACACTTTGTTGCTTCTTTGATGCCCAAGAAAATTGTCAGAACTGCCTTCGAATTTGGACAGTTCTGACAGGAATGTTTGGACCCATTTTTCTCCATGCTCTGTATTGATTCAGCTTTTGATCCAAACGTGAAAGTTATACCCTTATGTCCTAGCTTTCCAACGCCTTTGGAATTTCTTGATTTGGATTTGTGAGCTGTGAGTTATGGTCCAGCAAACAAACCCTGTTCGTCACCCGAACACGTAAATTTCTGGTACTGTTTTCCATAATTTCGACATGCTTCCATTCAGATCTAGATTAAGGTGTCTTCATGAGAATGGTAGCCCTTCCTCATAGCTTCGAAGCGGTGTCTCACCCACTTTGATCCGACATTCCCAACCTAACTTTTGATCAAAACGGTTTTTGGTGCCAAATCTGGCCGTTTCCGCACGCGTGCATGTGCCGATTTTGCCGATTTTGCCGTTTTGTTTAATTTGCGTCCTTTAGTAGTTGTTTGTGTGATGATATGGCTCAACCTTCTGCTACAGGCGAAGGCGGGCTAGACGGAGCCGGTGGGGCCCACCGGCGACCCGCCGAACCCTCTGGTTCGCCTTAGGGGGAGGTGGGGCCGTCACAAAAATACTCCAGAATCAAGCGAAAAAACAATAGCCTGAGTTGCTCTTCATATCATCAAGGCATCCACCCCAATCACTATCACAATAACCATGCAAATTTAAAGTAGTGCCTTTGTTGAATTTGATGCCTTAATCAAGTGTCCCTTTGATGTATCTTAACACTCTCTTGGCTGCTCCAAGATGTAATTGACTGGGATTGTGCATAAACCGTGATAATAAACTTGAAGCAAACATGATACCCGGCCTTGTAACTGTGAGATAAAGCAAATTTCCGGCCAAACTTCTATACAAAGTGGAATCAACTTTTTTTTCACCATCTTTCTTGACAAACTTTTCACTTACAACAAGTGGTGTAGCCCTAGGTTTACAATCAGCCATGTCAAATTTTACAAGAATATTTTTCAGTATATTTCTTTTGACAAATAAAGACTCCATCATCATATTGATAAATCTCCATACCAAGAAAATGATGTAGCAGTCCCATATCATTCATTTCATATCTTTTCATCATGTCTTTCTTAAAATCAGCAATCATCTTCTCATTGTTACTAGTGTAAAGCAAATCATCAACGTATAAAGCAACAATGAGAATGTTTGAGTTATCTTGAGTTTTTACATATAAGGTTGGCTCACTTTTACTCTTCATGAATCCTTGCTCCATGAAGTAAGAATCAATTTGACTATACCAAACCCTTGGAGCTTGTTTCAATCCATATAATGCTTTCTTCAACTTATACACTTTGTCTTCTTGTCCTTTTTTGACAAAACCTTGAGATTGTTGACCATACATCTCTTCCTTCAATTCTCCATTCAAAAAGACAGATTTAATGTCAAGTTGGTAGAGATTCCAACCTTTTTGAGCTGCTACGGCAATGAGAGCTCTAATTGTATCACATCTTGCAACCGGTGCAAATGTTTCATTGTAATCAATTCCGAGCTGTTGTGAAAAACCCTTAGCAACAAGTCTTGCCTTCTTCTTTTGGATAACCATCTGGATTCATCTTAACTTTGTAAATCCACTTGATACCAATGATCTCCTTGTCTCGAGGCTTTTCAACTAGTTTCCAAGTCTCATTTTTCTCAATTGCATAAATTTCATCTTCCATTGCCTTTCTCCAGTCATTTTCTGCATATGTTTCTTCAAAATTTTCTGGTTCAAGAATGCAAAAATTGTATCTTGTATAAACATCGCTTAAACTCCTCATTTTCTTTGGAGTTGTGTTTGGAGAACCAACTCGAACTTGAATTTGGAGTTGATGGTGGACTACTTGTTGGTGTTGAACCATCACCATTTTCTTTTTCATTTGTTGAATATTCTTCTTCGTCATGATGCCAAACACCCTGTTTCACAATCTTTTTCTCATCCCAATTCCAAGCAGCATTTTCATCAAATACAACATCTCGACCATTTTGTTTGTCTTCAAATTAAACAATCTATAACCTTTAGACTTGGAGCTATAACCAACAAAAATACATTTTTCACTTACTTCATCAAGCATATGTCTCTTTTCTTTTGGAATTTGAGCATAGCAAATGCTCCCAAAAACCTTCAAGTGTTTCACTGACAGTTTCCTTCCACTCCATGCTTCAATTGGAGTTTGATTCCATACGGCCTTTGTAGGATTTCTATTGAGCAAATACACAGCTGTATAAACGGCTTCAGCCCAAAATTCCTTTGGCAACCCTTTGTCATGTATCATGGATTTTTCCATCTCTATCACAGTTTGGTTCTTTCTTTTCGAGACTCCATTTTGTTGTGGTGTGTAGCCAACGGTCAGCTGCATCTCCAAACCTTCATCTTCACAAAATTTTTGAAATGCATTTGAGGTGTATTCCTTACCACGATCACTCCTCAACTTCTTGATATAACAGCCACTTTGTTTCTCAACAAGACTTTTGAACTTCTTAAAAATTGAAAACACCTAGGATTTTTCTTTCATGAAATAGACCCAAGTCATTCTTGAAAAATCATCAATGAAAAGGATGAAATACTTGTTACCTCCATGAGAAGTTGTCTTCCTGGGCCTACAAATATCCGTATGAATCAGCTCCAAGATCTTCTTGGCTCGCCATACAGCTCCTTCAGGAAATGGTTGCCGGTGTTGTTTGCCAAGTGCACAACCTTCACAAACTTCATGTTTCTCCTCAATTCTTGGTAAGCCATATGTCATCCCTCTTTGTTGAAGCACTTTGAGACTATGAAAATTCAAATGGCCATACCTCTTGTGCCACAACCATGAATTTTCATTGACATTTACTTTCAAGGCTTGATTTCCACTATAATTGAATTTGATTGGAAAGTTTCGATTGGCTTGCATTTGAATTTTCATCACAAGTTGTCTACCATCTTTTTTATCATAGATGCAGCACTCATAATCATCAAAGTTAAGTGCATATTTATGCTCAAGAAGCTGTCCAAGACTCAATAAATTTTGGTCTAAATAAAAAACAAATAAAACATCACGAATGAACTTCATACCTTGCCTGATTTGGACACCAATTGTTCCCAATTCTTGTGCTTGAACTATGACTCCATTGCCCATCTTCACTTCAGTCTTTATAGATTCATCCAAGTCAATAAAAATGGATCTATCTCTTGTCATATGATTGCTACAACCGCTGTCAAGGTGCCACATATTGTTCTTGACTTCAGTGGCTATGTGGCAAGCATAGAATAAGTTACCTTCTCCTTGCTTGTCTTCTGAAAATTGTACTTGGTGATTGGTCTTGAATCTGCAATCCTTCTCAATATGGCCAAATCTTTTGCAATAGTAGCACTTTGGCTTGTCTTTGTGCCAACAATCTTTCTCAAGGTGATTGGTCTTGCCACAATAACTGCAAGGTGGTGAATTTTCAGCATTAAGGCCTCTTTGAAGGTTGTTTCTTCCTCTTCCTCTTGAATTTTTGCCTCTGCCCCTTCCACGGCCATATCTACCGCCTCTTTGTGAGTCTCCACCTCTTTGGTAGCTACAAGATAGCTCTCGTTCATTGGTATTGGGGGTGAAATTCAGCTTCGATTGGAAGTGCTTTCAAAAGATTTTTCAGCATGTCTAGCCAATCTTCTCTCATGAGCTTTCAACGATCCCATCAACTCTTGAACACTCATTGAAGAAATATCTTTTGTCTCCTCAATTATGGATACCATTGGATCAAATTTTGGAGCCAAACTAACAAGAATTTTTTCAACAATTCTGCTATCACTAATTTCTTCACCAAAGGTTTTCATTTCATTTACAATTGTGGTGATTTTTGTGTAGTATACTTTCATAATCACTCATTTTCAAATTTTCAAGATCTCTTCTAAGAGTTTGAAAAGTAACATTCTTTACATTAAGATTTCCTTGAAACTCTTTTTGTAGAATCTCCCATGCTTCCTTGGCATGATCAGCTCCTATAATTCTTGAAAAAAATATCTGAACTCACACCTTGCTGGATGTGTGAAAGAACCT
Source organism: Coffea eugenioides (assembly GCF_003713205.1). Taxonomy (NCBI): domain Eukaryota; kingdom Viridiplantae; phylum Streptophyta; class Magnoliopsida; order Gentianales; family Rubiaceae; genus Coffea; species Coffea eugenioides. Next base: position 9,632,194 of record NC_040041.1, read on the forward strand.
TTGCATCATTCTTCCTATGCTCTTTAAGTGCTTTTAATTCTTGATTGGTAAGACCTTCTTCACTTTCTAGTTCTCTATAGCCATTCTCTACATATTCCCACAAATCTTGTGATCTGAAAATTGTTCTCATTTTTATGAACCAATGATCATAGTGCTCACCGGAGAATATGAGAATTGGAAGACCATCAGTAGTATGATTGGCCATCTTGTAGTTGGAAATCTCTCAAATTTTTCTGGTTTTAGGGTATGGACTAAGGCAATGAAACCGTAGCTCTGATGCCAATATGTTGGATATTAGGTCAAGAATTGAGAGGAATATTTGGAGACAAGGGTAGCTTCAATTGTTTTCTTGTTTTATTTCTTTCACACTCTCTTATATTGGTTTGGAGCTTACAAGGTCTATTTATACTTGTAAATGATCATTCTAGATACATAGAGAAGTGTTCCAACCGCCCCAACAACTCTCTTAATTTCCATCATTCTAGAGAACATTGCAATTATCTAGAGAGCATTCCAACTACCTCATTAATCAAGCTAATTGATTCAGCACATTATTCAACAAGCTTTGCAAAAGGGAAATTAAGATTACTAATTGTAACTTTCTCCCTTTTTTACCATCGGTTATCATATGGTTACTCCACTAGTCTCTCTCAATCCCATAAAAATTATTCTAAACCTTTTTCATCAGTCTAGTATCGGTGTATGTTGTCTTGTAATTCTTGATGTTACTAAATCCCAAGTGTTTTAGTCTGTAATATGCACATCGATTAGCACAAACTATTCTTTGTTGTGTCTTTTTGCCTTTGGCCTCAAAAAAGATTAGTAAAACGACATATAACATCCTGTGAGAGCTAATAAAACTCAATTCAATTGGATACTGTTAGTCGTATTTGACTTGGAACCCTTATTAAGATTGATTGTACTGATCTGTTGATTGTATTATTTCCCCCTTGTTTGCTGTTATGAATCAACGAAAGTGAGTATTGAATTTAGTAAAAACAAAAAATGAATTCTCACTAGAAAGAATAAACAGTAATCGGTCGCAGAGAGAAATTCTGCAAATATAAAACAGTAGCTGTATGCTATAAAGCTCCTGACTGAAAGCAGGCAAGCAAATTACTATGAAAAAATCAGTGTAAGCTAGGATGCTCAATTTCTTATTTACCTTTTGAATTAAAGACCTTTGCTACTGCTTGAACCCAATTTTAAGAATATACCTGATGTGACTAGTACTACACTTCCAGCACCTGAAACTCCGGTACATGGAATTTGAAGAGAACATGCAGCTTTGCCCATGTTGTTTTAGAAACTTGTTAATAAACAGGGTTGATTATGATGAAAATCTACTAATGACCTTGTTTTTGCTTTTGTACATCTAGATTATTGCTCCTGATTATCTTTATCTCATCTATAGATTTGCTTTACTTTGACAACAATTCCATCATAAGTTAGAGATATTAGATTTACTATTATAGTTCAAAGGATATTTGGGACATTTAGATGATTATTACCTGTTCCCTTTTTTGTTCGTAATTTCATGTATATCCTCTTCACCTGATCTGTGAATGAAATAGATATCCACTTATCATACATATATCCACCTGACCTTTCTTCATTCCAGGCTTTTTTGCTCTGAAAATCAATGCATAAATTCTCTTGAACCTAAAGCAAAAAGTTTGGTGGATCTCTTTTCACGCTAAAAGTAACTCATTTAATCAATTTTAAGATGGCGGTGAATAAATAATATTAATTTGCTCAAGGGCACCCTCTAGGGCCTTCGTATAAATGCTTCACAAGGAATCTTTTGCAAAATTTCTGTTGTAGCCCTTTTGCATTGTTGTCTGACATCATAGTAGAAGGAAAATGGAAATGGCCTACGGGAAGGAAGGCAACAGCAGGGATGAGGAGATTAAAGGAGGCCACACCTGAAAGTCTGGTTCCCTTGACAGATTTTGAGGATCAGGTTGTTTGGGAAGGATGCCGCTCCGGAGTGTTCAATACCAAGTCCGTCATGAAAGCTCTATATACAACGAGAGGAGAAGTATCGTGGAGTAAGTTGGTTTGGGGGAAAGGCTATGTTCCAAGATATGCTTTTATCGTTTGGCTTTTATGTAAAAAGAAGTTGCCTACAATGGATAGACTTCGAAAATGTGGTGTATCTCTGATATCTAACATGTGTGTTTTTTGTAAAAGAGCAGAGGAAAGCATGGAGCACCTATATTTCAACTGTTGCATGACAAGACCTGTGTGGGCTAAGGTTCAGCATATGTGCCTGACCTTTAGGGGCTCATGCTCCTGGGATCAGAATCTAGCTTGGCTTGCGGCACATTTGAGGTCAAACTCCTTTGCAGACCAATTGAGAAGATTGTGCTTTGCTGCAACAGTGTAACAGATATGGAGATTCAGGAATGCTGTCATTTTTCAGTCAAAATCGGTTGATTGTTCTAGAATTCTAGAAGATATTGTGGAAGCAGTTAGACATGCAACTAGTTTTTGGACAAGTTTTCCAAAAACTCAGGAAAACTGGTCTCTTGTGCTTGAGTAGGGGTCGGACTGGAAATGCCTCGTGTAATAGTATAGCAGACAAGTAGTGCCTTGCATGATGGAGCAAGATGTGGTAGTGGTTTTTCCTATTTCCTCCTACCATTGTGTACAAGCCTTATTGCTTTGATCAATAAAAGCTCCTATTATTTGCCCACAAAAAAAAAATTGTGCTCAAGTACTTCAGGTGTCAACAATTTTTAAGAACAAAATCGAGTCCACGTAGCTGCAGAACGATAATCTGTCTGTGACATTTCAAACTAAAGCCCTAAACTGGATGTATGGACCCAAACAATAAAAAGAAAGCCCAAGTAGGGGCAGGCTTACTTAACAAAGATCAAAACCTTACGGTTTGATCTGCTCCTATATTGACAGGGATGTAAGTGAGTTTGATCGGGTTGAAAATCTTACTGTTTAAATTTATTTGATTATTTTAATGAATTAAAATTTTATTCAAATTTAATTTGTTTATTTGCTCAACTGAGACTGAATATTATCAAATGTAAACAAATCAAGCTCAATTCGAATATTGAGTTCATTTTTCAACCCTATATATTGCCAAATCAAAACCAATCCAGCTCTTCCTTATAAACGATTATAATTCCATCAATTCAATTTTTCTTTTTTTTCCACTAATTCTTTTTTTTTAAAAAAAAATAAAACTCTTTAAAAAGAAAAAGGTCTTCCCCTTTCCTATCCATTTTCTACGAATTCTTCGGACCTAAACAGAAACGAAAAAGGTTTGCAACAATATTGGTACAAAAGCCACTAGAAAATGTACCTCTTTGCCATTTATAATAAATTTCCTTTTCAGAAAACTGGGAGAGGAACTTTATAGTATGATTTTTGTTGCAGTAGATACGTAGTTACTCCGATTGCAACAAAAAAAAAAACAAGAAACCTTATTGTCCTTTTTGAGTGTGACATTAACAAATGAGATGCATTGCAGATATTCATGTTTTTGTAGTATATGTTTCCAAACGATATAAATAACAGGAAAACTGAAAAGAAAGAAAATTGAAAGAGGACCGCCGCCCAATTGGTCTTTTCCGGTGGCCGTGGACGCCTGCCAGGCGCCAATTCCTAGCTGACTGGTAATGGAGAACGAACTTTGACTCTAACGCAGCAGCCAACGAGACTAACACAGACGGTGGGCCCCTGGTCAATTTAGGCAGGACAGTCAAGTATTCTCCCACGACCAAACAAACAATAAATGTTTCATATAAATACTAATTTTTCAGACAGAAAAGAAACCGCACCAATCATTTTTCTATTCAGCAACAACAACTTTTTTTTTTTTTTGTCGAAAATTCAACAACAACTACTTGCCTATACATGTCTTTATTAAACAATTACGGAACTGTAGGACCCTTTTTTTTTTCTTTTTTGGTCCTGATGTATTTTATCATCATTATTAGTATTATATGCTTCATTTGGATTGGTCATTTTTTCAAAAAACAAGTTTTTCAAATACAATATTATAATAATACACAATAACTCAAAAAACATCTCATCCATACAATATTTCAAAATTTTCAAAAAATTTTTATAATAAAAATTTTTCATATACACTGTTACAATAAAATTTTTCAAAAATACCCTAAAAAACAGCTAATCCAAACAATTTTCTTTTGAATAGGGAGGAGTGAGATTTAAAAATGGGAGAATTGATTTCAGGATCTCTAATACCTGAGATTTCAACCTCAATCACTAGTTTAATCCCTCTTTGCCTTGATGTGATTCCTACTAATAGTAGATTCTTTTAAAATAAGGTTACAAACAATGCCCAATGGTTTAAAATAATACAATCAACATATTAACTCATAAATGGTGGAAATTACAACTCATAATATTAAAAATAAATCTACCAATAGTGAGAGAATAAACTCACATGACGATGTCTATCTTAACCTTCACGTAATTATTGTAAGAAAGAAGAATACATCATGATGCAGGTGCCAACACTAGTTAGTCGTTTCTTGTTGCAAATGAATGTTACGAAAAGACTTGTTCTGGTTTAACTCAAATTATGCCATAATGAAATTCTGCACCTACCAAAAAAAATGTATCTTTTGAGCATTAATATTTTATTTTAGTGATCATTCAATTTAGTCAATCTTGTCCTTCTATATTTTCAAGGTTTATGAATTAGTAAAATTCTCCTTGTAAGTGACCTTTAAAGGATGGTCAAGTAAATGCAACCTGCTGACAAATAAGCAATTATTTTGAATTTAATAAATATTATGTCATTATTAGAAGAATGAATCCATCCACTCGGGTGGAATTTACTGATTCATAGTAGGACATGCTTGTAATTACAAACAAATAGTGTTTAGGATTATTCAAATTTGCAATGACATGAACATTCTAAACCATCTACTTTTGTTCTCTCTTTCCTGATCCTCATTAAACCAGTCTTCTTTTTGACATTCCAGTCATTCCGGTACCCTACAAGAGGACTATATTTCCATAATAATGTTCCCAACACATAAACCATTTACCATTACAAGTAGGCAATCACTTGATTATAGGTGTGAAAGGGGGAAAATCTTGCAAAAGCTGCTCCATGTGAATTTTTTTTTTTTTTTATTTTTGGTTTGTTGCTCTAGTTTTACGCAACTGCAAACATCCAAAGATATTATTTCCTTCAAAAACTTCTACTCACGGCATTCCTGCTAATTGGAGCAAATCATCTAGAATTTGCATTAATTGATATCTAGCTGCTTCCATGAACATTGCAAACTATGTGGTTATTCATGACGAAAATGAAGCAGGATTTTATTTATTGGATGTCTGATAGGCACTCGTTATTGCACTTACATTACACCTAACTTAACATGTGAATACGCACAATGATAATTATTTACTCTGACACTTTTCTAAATTAATTACACTTTTTCAATAAAACTAACACTTAAAACCCCTCCTAACAAGTATTTATCCACTAGGCATTGTTATCCAAATCAAGTATGTATAGCGAAAACTTATATAATTTCAATGCTAACGGAACGTGCTTGGAAAATTTCCAATCAAGAAGCCTGGCATTACACGGCAGCTTCGTTATCTTTAGGTAGATAAAGACTCGAAGAGTCGATCTGATCTTTTGATGCCACGAATCAGGCTATTATTTAGGCAGCATCAGCATATTAGTCAAAGCTCGTGCTAAAGATTTGGGACTCGATTTTTTGCCATCAGCATTTGGGTCCAGACTTCAGACATATGTACTCCAATAACTGCAGTTTACGTAAGATAAGGTCTCCAAAATCTCTTGTTTCTGCATTTCTTGTTCTGTTTGCTTGTGGGCTTCAATCTAGAATTTTATAGTAACCTTGGCGATGTATCCGACCGCGACCCCGTAACTGACACCTGCTTACATTCAGCACAAGTTTCTGGAAATATCAATCATATGATATATTCTTCTTGATAACTTTCCACCACGGACTCTTGCCTTAATCCAATTCGAACTATCAGATTCCTCCGTCTTTTTTCTTCTCGAAAAGAAATACTGCACCGATTAAAAAAAAAAGTCAAATACCCCACGTGTCAGGGCATTTTAAAGCCCAGCCTTTATGCAAGAGAATTAACCACAAACACTTCAGTTTTAGCTAGAGATGGATTCTTCATCCTATGAGAATCCAAGTCCTGATCAGAACTTCCTCTTCTCTGAGTTTTCATTCTGGTTTCTTGACAACAATAATGTTCCTAAACAAAAACTTGAGACTACTGAAGCTATACAATCGTTGAATTTGACAAGGGATTCCAAGAGGCGAGAAAAGAAATATATAGGAGTAAGAAAGCGTCCATGGGGAAAATATGCAGCAGAAATCAGGGATTCAACAAGGAATGGAATAAGAGTTTGGCTAGGAACATTTGACAGGCCAGAACAAGCAGCTTTGGCTTATGACCAAGCAGCTTTCTCGATGAGGGGTACCCTAGCTAGCCTCAACTTTCCAATGGATCGAGTCCAGAAATCACTTGAAGGTATTAAGCATAACTGGGAGAATGGCTGCTCGCCAGCTGTGGTTCTTAAGGCAACCCACAAAATTAGGAGAAGTGCGTCAAAAAGAACAAGGAGAAATCTGAAGCAACAACTCGTAAAGGAAAGAGTTGTGCTGGAGCTTGAAGACCTGGGAGCTGACCTTCTGGAGGAGCTTCTCAGTTCCTCATCTGAAAGTGCCGCTAGTAGTCATAATTAGAAACTTAAAATCCTCAACTTCATTTCCCCTCTTGGTAATTTTGTATTCCATAATTAATCCCATGTATGTCTCTGTAGAATAAACAAAATGAAATTAGCCTCACTCTTATGTATAGTTAGCTACTTCACTTTCTCCTACTTCCGGTTATCTGCGATGCAATACATATATTTCCGGTTTACATCTCAAAATCTACATGTATATAAATTGTAATTCCCAGCAATTTGACCTTTAATATTTCAGCCAAGAGCTCAAGTGTCTTTAGTCATATATAGTTGCAATATGAAGTATACAGCAATTATGTTTAAGCTTTTGAAACACAGTAAAAATGATCAAGAGGAAACCTATATTTCCCTATATTTAGAGTATTAAGGCCGTACTCCATTAGGGATCCAATAAAGGTCAAAAGAAATACACAGAGCCTGCAGGAAGCCAGAAGATATTCTTTTTGTTCAAGTACAAGAAAGGAAATGTTGTTCAGGCATTATTCCTGCAATCCTTCAGAAAAGGAAACATAACATGTTTTAGGGGGTCCGCTTATAATGAAAAAGCTAATCGAGGAAGGAAAACAAACGAATTCACGTAAAGTCGATTTGTTGATGTGCCGTTGTTTCAATTAGTTATGAAGCAGTCAGCCACTTGTACCAGTTGTTTTAGCTTGGCCTTTATATGTCCAGCAAGTCTGTCAATAAAAATATCTTGCTCAAGAGACATTGGGTATGAAGGCCGCACAGTCTACAACAACGTTATTTGCTAAGGCGATTATTATTTTTCAACTTATGTTGAAATGGGAATTTTCTCATAGGTATCACGGGACACTAATTAATATATTTGTATTATATGTAATTTATCATGTGAATATATGCATTCATAATTATCATATATCATGCATTTTGATGCTAATTTCTAATTTACTTTTATAAACAAATTAATACGTTTGACCTCTCACAGCCAAACCCTTTGATAACATTTTCTACCAAGTTGTACACAAAATGAATGAGACATTGTAAATGAATTTACCAGTGACTGTTACATTAATGAAACTACATAAATAAGATGATTGCGAGCCATAGTTATTAAATTCGGATCGATTCAATGGTTCAACCGGTTAACCCGATAAATCAATCAATTAGTCGAGTTGGGTCTCTAATCTAATCAAATAAAGATAAAACTCATTGGCTTGGCAACGAACTGATGGTTCAACCGAATTGAATCTAAAACTTGATCGATTTTGAAAAGAATTGAGTAGCATAGATTTTGTGAGTAAATTCATCTCGATCCAGTAAACTCGATGAATCGAGCAATCAGTTGAGTTGGATCTCTAATCTAATTGGATAAGGATAAGACCTGTTAACTTGTCGGCGAACTGGTGGATCAACCGAATTGAATTGAAAACTCGACCGATTTTGTAAAGAACTAAGTAGCATAGTTTTTGTGGTAAAAATTTTAGTAACGTACCGGTATGGTTCAAACTTCGGTCCTTATGTAAGTAAATAGAATACACTTACCATTGGACCACTAGGCCATATATTAGTTCATGATCCTTTTTTTATTTTATGAACTTTTTCAGTCAATTCTTTCTGTATTTATTTCTGTAAAATAAATTTATTTGAAATCTTTTAATAAAATTTATTAATCTCCAGACTCTATAGTTTACGAAATGAATTTTAAAAATAACATATTACACAATTCATTTTAAAGATAAATATTGTTTCTAATCACCTTTTGCACTTAAAATTCGTAAATGAATTAGATAATTACACCAAACATAGATAAAATTGTACACTTGAAGGTTGTTGGATTAATAATTAAATTTAGGTTTTACTGGTTCTTATAAGTATTAGTTATTCTATAATGAATTAACTTAAATGAGTATTTGCTATGGTGTAGTTTATTAATGTTTATACCATATATCCTATATCGAAACTTTTGAAATATAATATTTAAATATATTTAATAATCCACTGGTTCAACCAGACCATTCACCCACTAGTTGAACCAGTAATTCGTTGATCCACTTCCTTCGTTGGTTCCTCTGTAGACCGTTTTTAATAACTATGCTGCAAGCAACATGGGATGCCAAGTTCAAAAAAGTGAAGTAATGGATAAACTTGAAAATGTCAAAATGATTATTTAGTTTAATGGGTTAAAAAAACCTTATTAGCCAGAAATCACTCTCAAAAAAATAAACAGACAAGGAGCATGAAGAGAAAGGACGGATCCTTCTTAATCAACAAATGGAATATCATAAGTAGGAAAAAAATTTCAGCCGTCTTAAATTGCATTTACGGGTCCGTGCCTATCTTCTTCCAAAAAAATATTCTTTAAAAAAAACTTCTTCATTGTCATTTTATTCTTTTTTATCCTAGTCAAATTGTTCTACATTAGATCAGATTCTGCCTACCTGTCAAAGAGTCGAGATAAAATTGCAATTCTCGATTACCGCTATGGGTAGACCAAGATGTAATAGATATACTAGGGAAGTTGAAATTTAATGTTTTGTACGTAATGTACTTATTGTGCTTCAATATCAGCACAATTATTTCCTTTCTTTGGACAATAAAAGATATACATTTTTTTTTTTGGAGGAAGGACCATACAAGCTTAGGATAGTTCGATATTTTTGCCGAGCTAGAGAAATTTGGTCTTGAATGTTCACCCAAATAGCACCAATAAACACACCTTCAAGAATTGCCTTTATAAGGAATATATGTCAAATGTGAAACCAGATTAGCCCAATGAAGAAGTTCAAATTGTATAAAGGACTAAAATATACACTACAAAGTAAAATGAAACTTATTCAAAGTCTAAATCATGCCATGCATTATAATGTCTAATTTACTTCATCTTGCTCTATGTGCTTTGGATTTTTTTTTTTTTTTTACACTTCCAATCCTTCTTGCACAGAATTCGAATCTTAAATTTGGAATGAGGAATTCTAAGAACCTCTTCTAACCATTGGACAAGTATTTTGGCTTTCAAAGACCCTAAAGTTGCTACTCTTTTAGTCAATTTTCATCTGCACATGTAGCTTATCATTTCTCATACGATTTTTAAATTCACAATTGACTTGGTTCAGCGAGAAAACTAATACATACCAATAAACAAGGTGTGATATTCATATCTTATGCAATATTGTTTTAAAATTGAACGGGTGATCCAAGACTAGACGTTGGTATGAGCAAATCTAAATGGAGGAATGAGTTCTGATGCATTGAACCTTGGCAGCGCATGTACTAACCATACCTAGCTAGAAGATGAATGCTGGAATTTTCTTATCTGTTGAATAATATTAATTACTCGTATCAGGTACCTCAGCCTCAATTTTTAGGTGTTGTTTGTTGTTTTGTGTTGTTGGGGGGGGGGGGGAA